>NC_056742.1:548654806-548719806 GCF_019279795.1 Protopterus annectens | reverse complement strand
TGCATTAAACATTCGTCTTTCAGTTTATGCTTAAATCTCATATGCTTATTTTTTTTACGTATGTATCAGCATATTATTTTCCTGTGCCCAAATGGTCAATTTAGTCAAGTTCTTTTTCAGGTATGTCCGGTCTGCAACACATGCAATCAGTTAACCCAATTTCAAGTCATCTGCATACAGACTGTAGAAGACCTCAGATGAAAAAGATACATCTGAAAGATACAATCTGAACAGGTATGGGCCTGGGACAGAGTCCTCTGGGACACCCTGACCGTAACCAAGAATTTCATTTGTCCAGTTGCTGTATGACAACTGCCATGTTATACTTAGAAGCCATGCAGCTATCCATATTATCAAGAGTACATCAATACGTGGTTGCTCTAATTTATTTATCAGTGTTTTGTGTACGACCTTGTCAAAAGCTGAAGTTAAATGTATACAAATTAAATCACAGCACATTTTTTTAATTCAGAGCTATTATACTGTTACAGAACATCATGTTATAAGTGGTAATACATATGCATGCTTATATATGGTTTCAAGTACCAACCTTTTCAGTTCTGACAATAACTTATCCAATATTACCCTCTCCAATATTTTTCCACATAAAGAAAGTAGACTTATGGGTCTGTACGACTATGGGTTTATCCTTCTCCCCTTTCCAATAAAGACAGGTTTAATAAACGCATGTCGCCAATCTTGAGGAATCTCCCCAAACAGAGAAGTCTCACTTAACCGGCACCCGTGGGGACTGGTAGATGCCAGTTAAGTGTATCTGCCAGTTGCTTGAGACATGCTTTGCAATTTTTGAATGGTTCGTATACCGGCATACGAGCCCATCAAAAATCGCAAAGCAGAGCAGCGTCTGTTCAATGAACAGAAGAGGTTTCCTTTTGGGATTTTTGATTGGCTTGTATGCCAGCATACAAGCCAATCAAAAATGGCAAAGCAGAGCTGCTTCTGTTCAATACGGAACAACAGGCTATTCAGCATTGAACAGAAGAGGCTTCCCTTTGGGATTTTTGACTGGCTCATATGCCGGCATGTGATCCAATCAAAAATCACAAAGCAGAGCCCCTTCCATTCAATGCAGAACAACAGGCTGTTCCGCGTTGAACAGAAGAGGCTTCCCTCTGGGAGTTTTGATCGACTAGTATGCAGACATATGAGCCACTCAAATGCCGGTTGCTTGAGTCCCGGATAACGGTGAGTGTACTGTATTTATACAACCTAGTAAATAATAGATATAATGGTACAGTAAGTTCCTGCTGAAGCACTCTCAGGTCAATATCACTGTCTCCTCCCTGTGCTTGCTTTGTATCCAGTTTGCACAGTTCTTTTCCAATATAACCTAATTTGATTTCAGTATCTGAAGTTACCAGATGTCACTAGAACAATTTATCACCTCCTTTGTGGAGCCAAACTGTTTTGCATACAATTTTTTAAATATAGCTATAATTGCTGCGTCTCAGAATACGTTTTAGAATCAACACACAGTTGATCAATGTGTATGTCTTTACTCCTTCCACATCTTATGCATCTCTAAAATTGTTTCATATTATGCTCAACATCTTTATATAAATTTTCTTCAATTTTTTTATCTTGTCCCCTACCATGCTTAATTTGTTTATGCATCTTGTTTGTTTCACTTTTCAAAGTGGCAGTTCGATGTCTTTTTCATTTCTTATACTTTGTCTCTCTAACCATAATGAAATATATCGCTCTTATGGAAATACATCCTCCTAACACTGTCTGCCTACATCTTGATATTCATTTTTTCTTCATTTTTTGCATTCAATTTCTCTTTCAAAACTTTCCATATTCCTTCTGCAGTTTTTCCACTAAATGCATCACTTTGATTAGTTTCTTACTAGTTACTTTCCAACAACTAACAGTGAAAATTAAAGGTAAAATAATAAAATATAATCCATCCATCCACAACACCTTTTTCCCATTCTTGTACATGGGGTCAGGGGGTCACTTCACCAGTGGCAATCATCTAGAGCCAAGGTTCACACCACTAGGTGGCTAGCCCTGCTGCAGTATTTCTTCCATATCCCACACTCGCACGCACAATAGCACCTATGGCCAATTTAGTGTGCCCAGTCCACCTACTGCAATGTCTTTGGAATATGAGAGGACACCAGAGCCCAGGAGGAAACCCACGCAAACACAGGATGGACATGCAGACGCCACACAGAAAGCCCCAACAAAATATGAAAGTACATCTTCTCTGCAAGTCGTTTCTTCCTTCTTACATACAGTGAAAAAAAATATATAAACTCAAATAAAAACTTCTCTTACCAAGTTTCCGCAAAGTCGATCATAAACCAAGAAAGGACTGCCTAGACGAGCTCTGGATTCTGGTTCGGTACTGTTGGAAGGGATGAGAAATAGAGTGATGGAGCTGAAGGACAATTCTCCAAGCTTGGGGGAGGGGGTCTGGGCTCTGTAAGCCACCTGATGAAATTAGGAACCTAATAACTCTGACAGTTCTGTTTGATCACCACTCCTCATAGTAGGATTATGACTGTCCACTACAACTCAGAGAAAGGGCTCCCAGCACCTATTTCATAGCTGTTCACTGGATCTTTGTTCTAGAATTCTCACCATAAGGCCAAGTTCCTGAAGACTCAGACTGCTAGAAACATGGAGGTATCTGGGGAGAGTGGACTGGGTGTGCAGCACAGATAAACAGAAGACAGGGGCAAGGCAGACTGGGAGTGGAAGGTGTAGCAAACAAAATACTTCCTCTAGTTTTTTTCTTGAGCAATTGGGGAAGGCTCATGGGGGAGAGGGAATGCATTTTCAGCTGCTCAGTCAAACAGTATGTACACAAATTAACACAAAAAATCCAAGTCAAAAGTATCTGCTTGTGCAGCAATCTTATTTAGGGATTTTTCCCTAACCATAGAACGACAATGCCAGTACCACATTCCCATTTCCCTGTCATGCAACATACATTCTTAGTTCTGGTGACCGTATATCTGGCATTATTTCAACTTGCAGTTTACTTCTGGCATGTCACCCTCCCTGCTAATGTATTTTATTTCTTCTGTTCACTCCTGGCAACTATGCTGTTAACAGTCACCATTACTTTTAGTGGCAGATGTGTCCTAGCACTTGCCACATGTTCAGAGCTCAAATATGCATTCCCTAAACATGTACATTTTTCATACATCCTTGAGTTCACCACTGATTCTCACCTCAAAGACGGTTCAATGCAGTGTCTTGTCAGACATGAAGCAGACGAGCACCTTTAACACATTCTTTTTTACTCTAACCCTTTCACAACTCCAAATTCTGAAATCTTTTCTTCTGTTTTTGTAAGGTAGGTTACAGTATCCTTGTAACATTTTGTGTTTTATTCTACCACTAAAATGTCCTTTCTGATGCATGACTTATGTAGTAGAAGCAAAAAAAAAACAACCTCTGGTCCTTTATTAAAAGGCACACCAGACAACGCCTACAAAGGTACTGACTCTTCTGCAAAGCACTGCACGTGTTAACGGACCTTTTATATTGCCATACCACTTTTAGTACATTCTATAACGGACCTTTTATATTGCGATACCACTTTTAGTACATTCTATAACGGACCTTTTATATTGCCATACCACTTTTAGTACATTCTATAAAGGACCTTTTATATTGCCATACCACTTTTAGTACATTCTATAACGGACCTTTTATATTGCCATACCACTTTTAGTACATTCTATAAAGGACCTTTTATATTGCCATACCACTTTTAGTACATTCTATAACGGACCTTTTATATTGCCATACCACTTTTAGTACATTCTATAACGGACCTTTTCTATTGCCATACCCCTTTTAGTACATTATATAATGGACCTTTTATATTGCCATGTCACTTTTAGTACATTCGATAACTGACCTTTTACATTGCCATGTCACTTTTAGTACATTCTATAACGGACCTTTTCTATTGCCATACCACTTTTAGTACATTCTATAATGGACCTTTTCTATTGCCATACCCCTTTTAGTACATTCTATAACGGACCTTTTCTATTGCCATACCCCTTTTAGTACATTCTATAACTGACCTTTTATATTGCCATGTCACTTTTAGTACATTCTATAACGGACCTTTTATATTGCCATACCACTTTTAGTACATTCTATAGCGGACCTTTTATATTGCGATACCACTTTTAGTACATTCTATAACGGACCTTTTATATTGCGATACCACTTTTAGTACATTCTATAAAGGACCTTTTATATTGCCATACCACTTTTAGTACATTCTATAACTGACCTTTTATATTGCCATAACACTTTTAGTACATTCTATAACGGACCTTTTATATTGCCATACCACTTTTAGTACATTCTATAACGGACCTTTTATATTGCCATACCACTTTTAGTACATTCTATAACGGACCTTTTATATTGCCATACCACTTTTAGTACATTCTATAACGGACCTTTTATACTGCCATACCACTTTTAGTACATTCTATAACGGACCTTTTATACTGCCATACCACTTTTAGTACATTCTATAACGTACCTTTTATATTGCCATACCACTTTTAGTACATTCTATAACGTACCTTTTATATTGCCATACCACTTTTAGTACATTCTATAACGGACCTTTTATATTGCCATACCACTTTTAGTACATTCTATAACTGACCTTTTATATTGCCATACCATTTTAGTACATTCTATAACTGACCTTTTCTATTGCCATACCACTTTTAGTACATTCTATAACGGACCTTTTCTATTGCCATACCACTTTTAGTACATTCTATAACGGACCTTTTCTATTGCCATACCACTTTTAGTACATTCTATAACTGACCTTTTATATTGCCATGTCACTTTTAGTACATTCTATAACTGACCTTTTATATTGCCATACCACTTTTAGTACATTCTATAACTGACCTTTTATATTGCCATGTCACTTTTAGTACATTCTATAACTGACCTTTTATATTGCCATGTCACTTTTCGTACATTCTATAACTGACCTTTTATATTGCCATACCACTTTTAGTATATTCTATAACTGACCTTTTATATTGCCAGGTCACTTTTAGTACATTCTATAACTGACCTTTTATATTGCCATGTCACTTTTAGTACATTCTATAACTGACCTTTTATATTGCCATACCACTTTTAGTACATTCTATAACTGACCTTTTATATTGCCATGTCACTTTTAGTACATTCTATAACTGACCTTTTCTATTGCCATGTCACTTTTAGTATATTCTATAACTGACCTTTTCTATTGCCATGTCACTTTTAGTACATTCTATAACGGACCTTTTCTATTGCCATGTCACTTTTAGTACATTCTATAACTGACCTTTTCTATTGCCATACCACTTTTAGTACATTCTATAACTGACCTTTTCTATTGCCATGTCACTTTTAGTATATTCTATAGACCTGCAAGTTCTACCTATTTACTGTAAGCTTCTGAGCACCCAATCCTTTCTGTGTTGGAGGGAAGCCTTCTAGCTTATCAGTGGGAGTGTTAAGCACTAGGTAGCCTATCTACCACAACAGGAGTGATTCCTGGCCCAGAATTCTAGTTTATTGGCAATTTGGGAAGTTTTTCCATCTCTCTCAACTTTCCGGTTTAAAAGCCCATATCTGCTCTTGTTTCCCACCTTTCCTGTAACTAGTCTAGTCCAGATACAGACTTGCTCGGATTATGTAGCCCAGGCGGGTATGACCCTAGCCCTAAGCAGCATCCTACCATCACCCAGAATGATACCACAGTACAAGCAAAAAATTACTGATTTCAACAATTGGCTAAGTTTCTGGTGTCATTCTAAGGGGATCCAGTAGTCTGTCTGGGATGACATGATTGACAAACATCGATGCTTTGCCAGAGATGGCCTGCATTCCGGATACTGGCCAAGGCTCTTGCCACCCCTATAGTGCCTTTTTTAGGCAGTGTTCTAAAGACCAAATTACCACCGTAACAGCTACAAACAAATGCAATCTGAGGGTCATGTTGCTCAGCGCTAGAAGTCTAAATCTCAAAATGCACTCGCTCAAGGCACTCCTTAAAATGGAGAATATCGACATTTGTGCTGTAACAGAGACCTGGTTCAAGGCAGCAGAAAGCACCCCTGCAATACCAGGCTATAACTCATTCCACACCTTTTGGCCCCAGAACTTAGAACGAAGCTCCAAAGGCGATGGTGTCTCCATATTCATAAGGGATGCACACACCTACAAACTGGTAGCAAAACACAATGCACCAGTGATACTTCAAGTGCAGCTAACATTGGGTAAGAGAGCGATTCAGGTCGTAGCCTGCTATAGGTCCCCAACCATGTCCCAAGACTCGCACTCCATGTTCCTAAGCACCCTGGAGAATATTAGGGTCCAACCTAACACTCTCTTAATAGGCGACTTCAGCTACCCCTCCATTAACTGGGTAAACTACTCATGTACCAATACACTTGCCCAACGTTTCCTGGAATTCATTAATTCCAATCCCCTGGACCAGCTTGTTCTTACCCCCACTAGAGGTAGCAACATCCTTGACCTGGTCATTACTAACATGGGCGACCATTGCTCTACACCAATAGTCAGCTCCTCCCTGGTTAGATCTGACAACAAACTAATCACATTGGAAATCCACATCCCTCCCACCCCCCACAGCAAAGGTAACCACCATGAAAAACTTATCCAAAGCTAACTTTGGGATCCTAAAAACAGAGGCGACTAACTTCACGACACCCATGCAAATGGAGAATAGTTGCGGGACTGCAGAATCATACACCAATGCATTGTATGAACACGTACACAAATGCATGGATCTCACCATACCCAACAGAACCAAGACACGCTCCTCCAATAAAAGGAAGCCAATCTGGTGGTCCCCTGCCATAAACAAACTCTACAACAGGAGGAGGAAACTGATGCGGAATAAGGTGAAGTCCCAAGACTGGAAAAGCTCCCTTATCTGCCTCAACAAAAAGTTGAGATCCCTCATCAAATCCTCTAAAGCTAGGTATGAAAACAGAATTGCAGCAGATAGTAAAGACAACCACAAGGCCTTCTATAATTATGTAAAGAATCTCCACGGCAATACCCAGATTTGCTGAGAGCTACTGCACAATGGTACCTCCTATAAAGAGCCAACAGATACTGCCAGTATACTGGCTGACAGATTCAGTGCCAACTTTAAACCACTCTCTCACCCAAAGGACCAATCACAATACCAGTAGATTGCCAGGCACCAGTATTACTGCTGTACAGGTTAAAACAGCAATGTTCAAGGCCAAGAATACAGCTTCTATGGGACCTGGCAATATCTCTGGTTGTGTTCTACATGAACTGCAGAGTGAACTGGCACCTCACCTGTGTGATCTGTTCAATCACAGCCTCACCTCAGGCTTTGTCCCTACAGAATGGCGCACTGCTACAGTTACCCCTCTCCACAAAGGAGGAGTGACTACAGACCCTGGGAACTATCGCCCCATTAGCCTGACGAGTCTGATATGCAAAGCTATGGAACGCATCATCATGGACCAAATAAACAAGGATATAGGGAATCTCCAAACTTTGGATCCCACACAGTTTGGTTTTGTGAAGGGTAGATCATACCTGCTCAACTTGGTCGACTTATTTGAGTCAGTCACCAGAGCTGTGAATGAAGACAAGGTGTTTCATACAGTCTACCTTGATCTGGCCAAGGCTTTTGATACCATTGCCCACTCAGGAATCATTGAAAAACTCACTAAGCTTGGCATCAACCCCTATATTTCTAGGTGGGTTGCAAACTGGCTCACAGATAGAACCCACAGTGTGAAAGTAGCCAACTCCAAGTCAGACTGCCAATTAGTCATGAGTGGAGTCCCACAAGGTTCAGTCCTGGGTCCTCTCCTGTTTGGTATCTACTTATCTGAAGTCCAGGCCAACATGAAGGGACTTTGGCTGACAAAGTTCACAGATGATTGCAAGTTGGGAGCTATTATTAACTCCCAAGTGATGTTGACAACCTACAGAATGGCCTCATTGTGACCAACGACTGGTGTCAGAACCATGGCCTTAAGCTCAATGCCAAAAAAATGTGTCATCATCCCCTTTGGGAAAAACCCGGTTCCCATGAATTACCACACTGATGGTAGCCCACTGAACACAGAAGACTATACAAGAGATCTGGGAACTTAGGTTGACAGCAACCTCTCTCTTGATCACCACATTGTCACTGTGGTCAGAAAGTCTTCTATGTGCCACATCTCATTACTAAAGGTTTTCCATCCAGGAAAAAAAAGTGGTCATTGTCTCCTTCAACTCCTCCCTCATTAGGCCAGTCATCGAGTACAATGCCCCATTTGGCATGTACCTCACTAAACACATGCAACAACTGGAGTGGCCGCAAAAGTACCTCACAAAGAGGATCCTAGGCCTTAAACACTTGTCCTATATGGACAGACTCAAAAAACTCCAACTACTCTCTGTCTCATATTGCCTACTTAGAGGCGATCTCTGCTTGATTTACAAAGCAATGTCTGACCTAGCTCTGTTAGAAATGCTACATCTAAAGAAATCCCAATCCTTCTGCACCACACGCTCCAGAGACCTCAACCTCATTACCACAATTAACAGAACATGCTGGAGGGGACAGGTTCATAACCCAAAGACTGCCCATACTATGGAACAGACTTCCCATACATGTCAAGCAGAGCGCCTTGCTGACCCTCTTCAAGAGGAATCTTGATGAGTGGATGGGAAACAGAAAATTCACCCCAGGGATAACTCCAGTGGCTCTATTCGACAGAGGCACTGGGAACTAAGGTCGTGTGGCACTATGCCAGGGTAATCCTATGGCTAGGCTTGTAAAGGCCCCAGGGCCATTAGCCTAGTGCACACCTATGAACCAAAGGCCAGCACCTCTCCTTTATTTAACACCTGTCATCAGAGGTGCATACATGCAGGACAAGGAATGTCACCTAACAGCTTTACAACTATTTTGGCTTCCCCAAGTGTCAATCTGCAGAATTTTGTAACAGTATCATCATCATCACCCCCCTTTTCCCCATTTTTTTCTACATGGAGTAAGGGTATCGTGTTAACTGTCGCCAACTCTTTCAATTCAGTGCCACACTCCTACCTTCAACACTCATGCCTAACTGTCGCAGATCTTCTTTCACACAATCCATCCACCTCTTTGCTGAACGTCCCCACTTCCTCTTACCTTCTTCCTGTCTGTCCGAAATTTTCCTCACCAGGTTGTCTTCTGCTTTTCTGCACGTGTCCAAACCACTGTAATCTGTTCTCTTTGATCTTTTCTGCAATTGTAGGTACCTTGGCTTCCGCTCTTATGTCCTCATTTCTTCATTTGTCCCACAGTGTGCATCCTACCACCCCCTTCATAGGGACTTCATTTCCATCACCTCTAGTTTCTTCAACTGCTCTGCCTTTACTGCCCAGGTTTCTGTACCATACAGCAGTACTGGTCACACCACTGTCTTGTACACCTTACTTTTCAGCTTCTTTGGCATTCTTCTGTCATAGACTACACCTGATACTCATTGCCAGTTGGCTGCAGCCCCTCCGATTCTAGCTTCGACCTCTTCATTCAGACTCCCCTTCTCCTCGCCATTCCTCCCAAATACTTGAAGATGTTTACCTGTTATCTTCCCTTCTATCTCTATTCTCAACTTCTTCTGATTTCCCACTTGCTGCCATTACCACCGTCTTATCTGTGCTTAGTTTCATCCCATGTGCCTTCAGTTTTGTATTCCATTCTCCTATCCTTTGCTGAAGTTCTAGCTCAGAGTCTGCCTGTAATACCACATCATCTACACACAGCAGCTTTGTTGATCTGTCCCCTCCGACTTGTTTGCTAATGTGGTCCATCACCACTATGAACAGTAGTGGGCTCAGAGCTGAACCTTGGTGTACATCCACTCCCACTGGGAACCCCTCTGTGAGGCCGAACACTGTGCTTACTTGAGTCAGTGGGTCCTTGTAAATTGCCTGCACTAATTCTACCAATGTTTCTGGGAATTCAAACCACCGCAGTACTGCCCAGACCAGCTTTCTTGGGACCTTCTCATATGCTTTCTCCACAGTAGCCATTTCTCCCCTATCTCAACCAGCATCTTTATCACATCTGCGGTAATTTCATAACAGTATGTTTGGTGAATTGTGCACTACTAAGTAAGTTAAAGTACAAGTCTGTACAAAACAAATGACTAGCATTTTCCATTCTTTTCTGATTACTCAAATAATTCTATACTACTGTATAAAGGCACATGTCCCTCCATTTTCTTGAATTAACTCCTTTGAAGAGATACAGTCCACCAAATGAGACTGGACATTATCAAAGAATACCCACCCACCCCACCCCCCCACACCAGTATGAAAACTGGTGACCACAGCTTTCATTTCATATGCAGTGTTAAAAACATTTTAAATGCAATAAACATAAAACATAAGGTAAAGAAAAAAAATACAGCTGGCAGTTATTACAAAGCACACAACTCATGATAATATAGCTGGCAGTTATTACAAAGCACACAACTAAGGATAATATAGCTGGCAGTTATTACAAAGCACACAACTCAGGATAATATAGCTGGCAGTTATTACAAAGCACACAACTCAGGATAATACAGCTGGCAGTTATTACAAAGCACACGACTCAGGATAATACAGCTGGCAGTTATTACAAAGCACACGACTCAGGATAATACAGCTGGCAGTTATTACAAAGCACACGACTCAGGATAATATAGCTGGCAGTTATTACAAAGCACACGACTCAGGATAACACAGCGGGCAGTTATTACAAAGCACACGACTCAGGATAATACAGCTGGCAGTTATTACAAAGCACACGACTCAGGATAATACAGCTGGCAGTTATTACAAAGCACACGACTCAGGATAATACAGCTGGCAGTTATTACAAAGCACACGACTCAGGATAATACAGCTGGCAGTTATTACAAAGCACACGACTCAGGATAATACAGCTGGCAGTTATTACAAAGCACACGACTCAGGATAATACAGCTGGCAGTTGTTACAAAGCACACGACTCAGGATAACACAGCTGGCAGTTATTACAAAGCACACGACTCGGGATAACACAGCTGGCAGTTATTACAAAGCACACGACTCGGGATAACACAGCTGGCAGTTATTACAAAGCACACAACTCGGGATAATACAGCTGGCAGTTATTACAAAGCACACGACTCGGGATAATACAGCTGGCAGTTATTACAAAGCACACGACTCGGGATAATACAGCTGGCAGTTATTACAAAGCACGACTCGGGATAATACAGCTGGCAGTTATTACAAAGCACACGACTCGGGATAATACAGCTGGCAGTTATTACAAAGCACACGACTCGGGATAATACAGCTGGCAGTTATTACAAAGCACACGACTCGGGATAATACAGCTGGCAGTTATTACAAAGCACACGACTCGGGATAATACAGCTGGCAGTTATTACAAAGCACACGACTCGGGATAATACAGCTGGCAGTTATTACAAAGCACACGACTCGGGATAATACAGCTGGCAGTTATTACAAAGCACACGACTCGGGATAATACAGCTGGCAGTTATTACAAAGCACACGACTCGGGATAATACAGCTGGCAGTTATTACAAAGCACACGACTCGGGATAATACAGCTGGCAGTTATTACAAAGCACACGACTCGGGATAATACAGCTGGCAGTTATTACAAAGCACACGACTCAGGATAATACAGCTGGCAGTTATTACAAAGCACACGACTCGGGATTAATGCTATGCAAATGAAAAGAAGAATCAGCGCATATATTACATGTTTTTTTAATTTTTAACTTAGCAAACTGTAGGTAGGGAGTATAAATAATGTCCGGCTGTCCCCAGATAGAAAAGAGGTTTAATTAGCAAGGTCCAGAACTACAGGACAATTAGTTTAACATCCATCCTAGGTAAAAGTATTTACTACATTTACAGATGAACTTCCAGCCATAGTCTTCAATTATAGATATAGAACAGCATGGGTTCCACTGCCAATCATTAGCGGACCGGAGTTTCGCTGTGGCGACCCCTAACCGGGAAAAGCTGAAAGACTTTATTCAGCTCTGCCCAGCCAGCTTGACAGAATAGTCAATGAAGAGGACATCCAGGCCTAGTCATTTATCTGGACCTTGTGAAAGCATTTGACACCACCAAACCTAGGAATCTTGAAGACTATGAAACACAAATCCACATACAGCACAATGTGTTAAACTACGGTTAGCCAAAAGGACACCAAAAGTTTTATTAGTAGCTGCTTTATCAGATAAATTCCCTACATGCTGGAGTTTATCAAGCTCCTGTCTATTATCATGGGTGTATCAAATATCACACGTGATAACTGTGATTAAAGACAGCAGCAACGTAGTAAGTAGCTGTCTATTATCATGGGTGCAACAAATGTTACATGTGATAACTGTGATTAAAGACAGCAGCAACGTAGTAACTGTCTATTATCATGGGTGTAACAAATGTCACACGCAACAACTGTGATTAAAGACAGCAGCAACGTAGTAAGTAGCTGTCTATTATCATGGGTGTAACAAATGTCACACGCAACAACTGTGATTAAAGACAGCAGCAACGTAGTAAGTAGTTGTCTATTATCATGGGTGTAACAAATGTCACACGCAACAACTGTGATTAAAGACAGCAGTAAGACAGTACAACTTCCAAGTACATATATGAGACCTCGATTACTTAAATTAGTATTTGCTTCCTTTCCAAAAATCTTACATTTATTGTACATCAAAGTACACAAATGACTGCAAAACTTCAAGTAATTTATCATCTAACAAATAAACTTGGGCTAAACTAGCATCTAGTAGAAGTTACTAATTTGGCTAAAGATGCAGGTTTATAAAGCATAAGCAAATGAAAATACATGATTTTTGTTAAACACTGACTTAATTATCAAGTTATACTGGATTAATACATTTCAATGGACAGCTTGCATAAAACATATTGGAGTTAGAACTACTTTAACTATGGAGTATATTAAAACTGCAAAAATTAAGGGACTATTACAACTGAAGCTACTTTTTAAATCAATGGCTATGAAGGACCTAGGCATTTCAGTAATTTTATTTCAAATATTAATAAATCCATTATACAAAGATGGCTCATTTGTATTCAAAAACGAGCACAGTGATTGGACATGCTTATCAGCATACCGGTTGTAAATCAAGCATATACAAACAGAATAAAGTCTAGCCGCTGAAATACCATCGACAGGACTTTCTATTGGAATATGCCGAGGGACAGTGCAAAATACAAGAAAAGTCAAATACGTTCTCATAAAGAAAAAGAAGTGTACTCCGTCTTTTCAAATACGTTCTCATAAAGAAAGAAAAAGAAGTGTACTCCGTCTTTTCAAATACGTTCTCATAAAGAAAGAAAAAGAAGTGTACTCCGTCTTTTCAAATACGTTCTCATAAAGAAAGAAAAAGAAGTGTACTCTGTCTTTTCAAATACGTTCTCATAAAGAAAGAAAAAGAAGTGTACTCTGTCTTTTCAAATACGTTCTCATAAAGAAAGAAAAAGTGTACTCCGTCTTTTCAAATACGTTCTCATAAAGAAAGAAAAAGAAGTGTACTCCGTCTTTTCAAATACGTTCTCATAAAGAAAGAAAAAGAAGTGTACTCCGTCTTTTCAAATACGTTCTCATAAAGAAAGAAAAAGAAGTGCACTCCATCTTTTCAAATACGTTCTCATAAAGAAAGAAAAAGAAGTGCACTCCGTCTTTTCAAATACGTTCTCATAAAGAAAGAAAAAGAAGTGCACTCCGTCTTTTCAAATACGTTCTCAAAGAAAGAAAAAGAAGTGCACTCCATCTTTTCAAATACGTTCTCATAAAGAAAGAAAAAGAAGTGTACTCCGTCTTTTCAAATACGTTCTCATAAAGAAAGAAAAAGTGTACTCCGTCTTTTCAAATACGTTCTCATAAAGAAAGAAAAAGAAGTGCACTCCGTCTTTTCAAATACGTTCTCATAAAGAAAGAAAAAGAAGTGTACTCCGTCTTTTCAAATACGTTCTCATAAAGAAAGAAAAAGAAGTGCACTCCGTCTTTTCAAATACGTTCTCATAAAGAAAGAAAAAGAAGTGCACTCCGTCTTTTCAAATACGTTCTCATAAAGAAAGAAAAAGAAGTGTACTCCGTCTTTTCAAATACGTTCTCATAAAGAAAGAAAAAGAAGTGTACTCCCCGTCTTTCCTTCTATTTCTGCGCTGTCCACTGCAAAAGAATAATGTCAATTGAAAAAAAAACAGCAATGGAGATTATTGTTTCTCCATTACTTCACCTGTACTGCACTGATGTACTGTACAAGCGTGGAAACCCCATACACATGCTCTGTCGGTAAAGGAGGATAAATGCGGAGGAGCACTTCAGCGCCCACATACAAGGACATTATTTAAGAATGAGCAATTTCTTTCTAAAATAATGTAACTGTATACTCGCCCTCATGATCGAACTACACCAACCATGGGTAAATTCAGATATACCTACACCCAAGTTGTGGATAACTGCTTAGAGTACAATTCACCCTTGTGTGTGTATAACCTTACTCCAATCAATCAACTCAGCTATGTGCAATATGAATTCACTAACTTAATTCCATTAATCAAAAGATGTATGCAAAAAAGTTTAAATTAATAAGCGTTTTTAATTATTCGTTATCACTTACTACAGGATAAACCTTGCTTAAATTATCAAGCTTTCAATAATGAAATTCACAAAACTTAGCTTGGATTATATAATACAGTATATCTATATATGTATATACATATGCATACGTGCATAATATGTCTGTATGCCTTTCTCAATCTCTCTCTCTCATATATATAGATATATATATATATATATACATATATATATATATATATATATAGATATATATATATATATATATATATATATATATATATATATATTATATTACAGTGTGCGTGTGTGTGCTCTGAACTAATTCAAAGTGGTATTATGAACTCCAACCACAAACATTTTGCTTATATATATATATATATATATATATATATATATATATATATATATATATACGTGTAACTAAATTAAAAGGGCCATCTTCACACTAACAGTCTCCAAAGTTCCACAAATTCCTGTCCCTCTAAGACTATGAAACACATCCGAACTGCACTTTTTTTTTTTTTTTTTAACAAACATCTCTGTGGGCCCTTATAATATACCTAGTGCCTTAATCAGATGCCACAAACCTGCCTTCAAAGCTTGTTACCAACTGAATAATGATACCTTGGCTCAGATGCCATAAAACACAGAGCTCAAAGAATTAATAGGATCAACTGGTACATGTTGACTACTTTGAGAATTTATTAGACACTGTTGCCATATACCTTTGGATTTAGGCAAATACAGTTACTATCAATAACTAAATTACAGGGTATTGTCACACTTATCACCTGCTCCAACGTACTCAAACTGCAAGGATGCATGTTGCACTAGCCACTTTGTATTTGGGCAGGTTTTTTTTTTTCCCATAAAAAGCTTCAGTAAGTTTTTATTCAGTCCATGGTCCAAATAAATTTAGGATTTCCTTTGGTGGCGTCAACTAAAGACTCTTCAATAGACTTTAATGGGCTCATTTTTGCACCTGTGCAAAATGCATCCATTAAAACCTATGGACGCATTTCATGTTTCCACTGAGCTGATGTCACTAAGGTTAAAGATCATCTTTAACTTTCAGTGGCATCAGCACAGTGAAAACAAATGTAATAGCTGACTGAAGTTCATGTTCTAACAAAAATGTTCGCCAATCAGGCGAAAATGCTAATTGGCATTTTATGTGCCACACACAATGGTGTTAAAAGGCAAGTCACCAAGTGTGACAACACACCAAGAACAAACGGAAATGTAGATGTAAACAGCTATCAATGATGGCAAGAACTGCTCTGTTGTTATATAAGCTCCTCTCTGTTCTCAATTTCACCAGTGGACTTGCAAACTAGAAAATGTTTTCATAAACAACCAGAAGCAGCAGTCTACAAGGCAATGCAGCTGAGCTGGGGGCAACAAGGGATCCATATAAACAAGCAGCAGCAGCGTGCAAGGCAGTTTATGGGGGCGACAAGGAGTTTGAATAAACAAACAGCACTAGCATGCAGCTTGGACCCAAGTTATTCTACAACTAGCAATCTTTAGCAACTATGCAAACTAGGCAAGTGTCAAGAGGAGTGTAGGGAATTGTTAAAAGTTACAAGCAGACTGCATCTATACATAGTGCAATATGCCCTACTGCTCCACACAAAGTACAGTTTTGTACCTACCATAAATGTAGATGTTCGAAGATCCACATTGCTGCAGTCCTAACACTTGGGTAGTCCGCTGTCCCAGTCGGCCCGAATACCAAAGTATAAGGCTGACGTCGGTCAAGGCGCATTTGTCTGACATCAGGACGTCAGGGTACAAATGCGCATGACCGACGTCATATCCTCAGTCTTTTCTTGCCCCAGATGTCAGAAGACCCTAAAAAGATAAGGCCAAAACCCAAAAAACACCAAAACACGCCTGTGCCTAAAATATGTACAATATATACAAATGTACAAAAAATAGAACCTCACCCACACAACCACCCCTAAACACAGAGGGGAAGGAGGGAGGGAAAATTGGACTGCAGCAATGTGGATCTTCGAACATCTACATTTATGGTAGGTACAAAACTGTACTGTTCTTCATCTCACATTGCTGCAGTCCTAACACTTGGGTAGAATCCCAAAGCAGAGGTAAGGGAGGATGGCTAAACTATAATGAAGCAGGAGCTGCCAAAATGCCCTGCAACACAGCAGTGGCAAAACCAGCCCTGGACTTAGAATAGAGAGGAAGGTGGTAATGCTTGGAGAAAGTAAGCACTGAACTCCAAGTAGCTGCCTCCAAAATATCCTTAGTTGCCACCCCCCTTAAAAATGCTGTTGAAGTGGCAGTAGCCCTAGTGGAATGAGGCCTAATCCCAGCTGGAATCTCCTTGCCATGATGGGAGTAACAGAATGCAATGCAAAACCCAATCCACTTAGATATAGTTTGTTTTGACACAGGCTTGCCCTGAGAACTCAAAGCAAAAGAAACAAACAACTGCTGAGACTGCCTAAAATCCCTAGTCCTGCTTAAATAATAACGCAACTGCCTGTGTACATCTAAAGTGTGCAAAATCTTTTCCCCTATTTTGGGGATCTGCATAAAAGGTAGGCAAATGAATAGTTTGGTTTAAAGCCACACTAGAAACCACCTTAGGCATAAATGAAGGATTAGTACGTAATGATACCCTATCCTTATGAAAAATCAAAAAAGGCTCCACCGCCATAAGGGCCTGCAATTCAGAAACCCTTCTTGCAGAAGTAATGGCCAACAAAAAAGCAGTCTTCCATGACAAGTATTTAAACTCAGCAGTAGCCGAGGCTCAAAGGTTGTAGAGTAAGTTTCTCCAACACAAAATTGAGGTCCCAAGCAGGAGTAGGAGCTCTTCGTGGGGTCTTATATTCTTTGCCCCTCTAAGAAATTGCTTGAACAAAGGATGAGAAAACAATGGTGGGTCACAATCATAGTGAGCTGAAATTGCTGCAGCATGAATCTTAATGGAAGAGAAAGACAAACCTTTGTCCAATAGCTCAGTAAGATATTGCAGAGCCACACTCAAATTAGGCTCAGAAACATCCAAATCCTTTGCTGCACTCCAAAATAAAAATCTCTTCCATTTTTCTGCATACACTTTACGTGTACTAGGTCTTCTGGCTTCCATAATCACATTCAAAACTTGTTGAGGAAGTTGAGACCTGCTGTGGTTCAAAACAGAATATGCCAGGCTGTTAGATGAAGAGAGTGAAGCTTGACATTGAGTAGATGACCGTCCCTCTGAGACAAAAGGTGTGGAATTAAAGGTAAAGGCCATGGAGGCTTTCTTACCAGATTCCTCAGTAATGGGTACCAGTGTTGTCGAGGCCAATCTGGAGCTATCAAAATCATCCTTGGCTTGTCTTGTCTGACCTTTAGGAGTACCTTTGGGAGGAGAGGCAGAGGTGGAAAGGCATACACATGAAGATTTTCCCAACTGAAAGAAAGAGCATCCACTTTCCAAGCTGTGTGATGAAAACTTTTCGTGCAAAACTTTGGCAGCTGGTGGTTTAGTGGAGAAGCGAACAGATCTATGTCTGGAGTTCCCCATGACACTGTCAATTTTTGAAATACATGAAGATCCAGTTTCCACTCGTGGGGATCCATGATTTGCCTGCTTAACACATCTGCTAAGGAGTTCTGTGCTCCAGGCAGAAACCTTGCTTGAAGAGTAAGCTGCAAGCTGAGCGCAGTCTCCCACAAAATCATTGCTTGCCTGCATAGAGGATAAGAATGTGTTCCCCCTTGCTTGTTGATATACCACATGACAGTTGTGTTGTCTGTTAGAATCAACACCTGCCCTGGAAGAAGTAACTCCTTGAAAGCCATCAATGCAAACTGGACTGCTAACATCTCCTTCATGTTGATATGTAGATGCTGTAGTCTGGCAGGCCACTTGTCTTGTATCCACTTTCCATTCAGATGAGCTCCCAAGCTATGTCTGAGGCATCTGTCGTTAGAATCTGACTCGCCTCTGGCGGGTCACAGAAAGTCCCTTGTTTAGGTGACATTCCTGAGCCCACCACAAAAATTCCTTTTGAATGCAAGGTATTATTTGAATGACAGTGTCCAGATCCTGGCAGTGCTGTGTCCATACATTTTTGAGATACCATTGTAGCTTCCTCATATGCAGTTTGGCATTGGGAAGCACCAGAATACAAGATGCCATGAACCCTAATGCTTGAAGGACTGTCCTTGCAGTCAGCATGGACTGATGAGATAGTTGATGGAAGTAAAGGGATAGACTCTTTTGTTTGTCCGGAGTTAATACGGCCATCTGGGCTGCTGTATTCAGTCTCACACCCAGAAAGCACAAGTCTTGAGAGGGTACTAGACTGGACTTTATTTCGTTCACAGAATACCCTAGGCATCTTAGCACTGCTATCACATATTCCAGATGCTGAAGAAGCTCATCCTTTTCTTGAGCCAGAATCAGACAGTCGTCCAAGTAAGGATAGATTTGTATTCCTTTTAGCCTGAAAAAAGCTACAACTGGAGCCAGAACTTTTGTGAATACTCTGGGCAGTAGATAAGCCAAAGGGCAATGCAGAGAACTGATAATGGGAATTTCCAGCTCGGAACGCAGATACTTCCTGCAACTGAGTCTGATAGGCACATGAAGGTAAGCCTCCTTGAGATCTAAAGTTACCATCCAGTGATCTTTGCCCAGCAGAGGTAAAAGCTGTTGTAACGTCAACATTTTGAACTTGGGAATGTCCAAATAAGTGTTGAGGGTTGACAAATCCAAAATTGGTCTCCACGTGTTCCCCTTTTTTGGTACTAGGAACAGGCGAGAATAAAATCCTAGGCCCCTTTCTGGCACAGGAACCGGCTGAATGGCCCCTATCTGGAGCAACAGAGAAATTTGCTTGTGAGCCTCTTTTCTTTGTATAGGAGGAATGTCTGGCATGCCTTTTAAAGGAGGCAAGGTATGGAAATAAAACCTGTAACCGTGGTGAATGATATCCAATACCCATCTGTCTTGGGTAATAACACTCCAGTTTTCTTTGAAAAGTGCCAGCCTTCCTCCCAAAGGTGCTGCCAGACGAGAAGGCTCTGGCAGCTGAAAAGGCAAGTCATTGGGTCTGCTTACGAAAGGACTGACCCCTGCCCTCACCAGAAGACTGGGCAGGCGAACTGCCTGTTCTAGGCCTAAAAGAACCTTGAGCTCTGCCCCTACCACGTCTAGATCTACCCCTAGACTGAGAATCATAAAAAGGATAAGTCCACCCCTTATTAGGCCAATTTCTACTAAACTTTGGAGGCTGAACCTGCAAAAAATCTTTAACAGTCTGCATAGACTTAGCCTTGTCCTCCATTTTCTTTAAAACTGCGTCCACAGGCGCACCAAATAACACATCAGATTGTAAAGGAGCATCTAAAATCCTTGTCTTTACATGTTCAGCTAAATTCTGATCCCTGAGCCAGGCGTGCCTGCGAAGAACAGAACCAGTGGCTGCTACCCTCGAAGAGGCCTGTACAGCATCAAAGCCACATTGCAAGGAATGCTTACCCACCTGTTCCGAAACATGAACTAAATCCTGCAACTCTTTACACTCAATACCTTCCGCCAGAGCATCTACCTTAGACTTCAATTGTGAAAGGAGATAATTTTGGTATTTCAACATGTGAAACTGGCAATTCAAAGCCCTCATGGCTAAAGTGGAAGAAGTATACACCTTTTTCCCCATCTATCCAAAGCCCTTGCCTCTTTATCAGAAGGAACAGGATTTTTAACAACAGAAGCCTTAACACCTTTAGGGCCCTGAGAAACAGTTTCTGGGTCTGCCCTAGGACTCTTAAAAGATACTTATGAGCTTCAGGCACCCTATAATACCTGTCCGGTTTAACTGGGGCAGGAGGCAAAGAATCAGGGTTCAGGAAGCCTCTGCAAAAACATCCTCTACCACGTCCAGAACAGGAGGTATAGCTAAAGGCCTATGCTGGGGTAGAAACAAAAATTCCCTAAGCCTTTTCCTAGAATCAGAGAAATCTTGACCTTCCCATTTAAAATGCTCCCTCATGGAATGAAGGGTCTCTGAAAAAGAAAAATCCTCAGGAGGAGAAGCCGAAGGTGTAGAGTCATCTACATCAGAATCAGAATAAGGAGGATACTCCTGCAAGTCTTCAACCGAAGACTCAGAAGCCTCGGAACACTGGTCAAAAATCTCAAGGTCAGGTTCCACCCTAGGCCTCTTATGAGGGGTATAGAACCTCTAATCATAGTAATCAAATCTTCTGCCATTTTAAGCATATGTTTCTTAGGCAGAGACCTTTAAAAACTAGGGGAGACACCCACTGAAGTTAACCCTGGCCTGCCTCTAGAAGGAGCCTTGGAAACAGAAGGGGAGGGCCTAACCACCTTAGGAAGGGAGGGAGAACAGCTACCTGAGAAGCCCCTTCAGCCTGGCCTACCTCCTGAGAGGACACATCTTGTAACAGTAAAGTCTCTCCCTGAGAATCCAAAGGAACTTCTGGTAGAACCACCGGCTCCACCGAGCCCTCTAAAGAACCGGCGTTCGGGACAGGCGGTTCTTCCACCTAAACTTCACTGCTTTGTCCTTGCGCTTTTTAGGCGAAGCGGGCGTCGGAGCATCCGGCGGCATGTTGTAATTACAACGCTTCCCAAAACTAACCTGGCACAATCTAATCTTCTCTTAATAGTGCGTTTGTTAAATCTAGCACAAGAGCGACAGCCAACAACGTCGTGCTCAGGCCCTAAGCAAGGTATACACAATGTATGGTAATCTCTATGAGGTATCTGTTTCCCACAAGAAATACAGTTATTCACTTTTCTGACATCCGGTTAAATACTGAGGCAAGAAAAAACCAAAATATTCCCCAACGGGGTACTTAGCCAACTTTGATTCGGTCTGAAACTCCGACTTCAGAAAATTTCAGAACGCCAACCTGCACTCGCAATACTGCTTCTGCATCGGACCATGCGGCAAAAAAGACTGAGGATATGACGTCGGTCATGCGCATTTGTACCCTGACGTCCTGATGTCAGACAAATGCGCCTTGACCGACGTCAGCCTTATACTTTGGTATTCGGGCCGACTGGGACAGCGGACTACCCAAGTGTTAGGACTGCAGCAATGTGAGATGAAGAACATCGCAGCAAAGTCAAAGACGGTTAGAAATGTTCAGTCCAGCACTAGTGCTAATACGATTTAACAGCTACACTTATGTCACAAGTGATCATGAAAAAAGCTGCAAGCTAAGCCTGCAACAAACAGAACATACAGAACACCAACAAATTTCATATTCTCACTACAATAAAAGAAAGTTCCCCATAGGAACAAAACTATGGCACAATAAACCATACTAACAGATCAGTCTTAAATGCACTTAAAATGGAAAAGGATTAAATAAGAAACACCTCCCTGATTTAGGACTGGTAACAAGATCAAAGCCAGTTAGAACTATTCAGACCAGTAACAGTGTATAATAAGAGAATGCAGCACGAAGCAACCCAGCCAAGTACAGGAGCAGATGTTTCTATGCAGCGCAATTTAGAAGTGATAATTCCAAAAAAACTGCAAATTAATCCTAGAGCATCCACAATACACAGAACACCAACAAATTACCTATTATCACTAGGGGGAAAAGCAAACAAAACTTGGGCAAAACAAACACTATTAACAGTTTAGCAGTAAATCTGTTTTAAATGCAACCAAATGGAACTTGGAACCACCAAGAAAAAACCCAAAAGTTAAGTTTTTATTTCAAAAAATGTTTTTCCTTCTCTGCAATCCAAGACTAAACACTTCACGTACAGAAAAACATTTAATAATTATGTTTGCCTTTCTTTCCTGCATCTGTCTCATTTGTTACATCACAACAGCTACTAAGAGTGGCACAGTAATTAAGTTAGGTCACTTATCCCAATAACAGAGCCATTAAAAATATAATGGCATTTAAATGTGCCTTATGAGCTACAGATTGCCAGCATCACGTCTCAGATAAATAGTGTAATCTGGAGTCTGAACAAAGGCAGGGCTTTCAAGCTTAATTTTCAGATGCAAATGTCTTTCCCTGAAATAAAAGTCAGTGCCACAAAGAAAGAAAGCAAATATGTTAATTTCTTTGTCAGTGTATGATTTTGCATTTTTTTCTACATTGTAATTTCTGCAAAAGTGCATGTTTCTTCTGGAGCTGAGGAAAGAAGATTATCAAAGACTAATTGTAGCTGCAATATTTATAACTGTGAATGCAACACAAACCATCTCAGCCCAAGTAACACCTATAAATCACAGAGGTCCATTTTCTCGCACTTGAACACAACTACAGTTGTTACTTTGAAAAGAACAATTAACTGATATGTTCATAGGCGTTTACTGGGATAATAACCACAAGGGCCTTTTTAAGCCTAGCCATGCATCCCAAATCTGTGACGAGTTCTAATACCCTTAATAAATGTAAGCATGGGCCTGGGAGATGAACCATTTACAGGTTACCTGTGTCCATTAGAGACATTGGTGCCAAACCAGGGAAGAATTTCAGGTTTCCCATCAAACTGTCCATGTTGCACTTGAATTGGGTTAGGGAGGAACTCTGCTTCACATGGATGGGGTAGTCTCTGGGTACACACCTATCTCTCCAACAGGTCCTATTTATATCACAGGCAAGGTTTAAGTCTTTAAAATGGGTAATTCTGGTGCTGTTTGCTTTCTGAATATGCAAGAAGTCCATCAGAGTCCCATCTGACAACGCCCTGAATGCCAGGGCATAGATCTCCCCTCAAAAGCCTGTAGGAGACAGAATACACAGATAGAGCCTTTAGGCGGTCTGCATAGGACATTTTACTGGGTCCATATTAAATTCTCAAAAGCCGACAATGTCGAATCTAACATTGTCGACTCGAGAATAGCTTAAGTGCAGAACATCGAGCAGGTAAACAGAAATCTCTGTAAGGGGAGATTTCCGTTTTCTGCAATGTAGTACGGTCTTGGAGTTGGTATATTTAAGTAGCGTGGGTGTGGGGGGTGCAGGGGGGCTTGCCCCACTGCCTACACTCTTTAGTTTTTTTTTTTTTTGTTTGTTTTTATTTTAATTTTTTTTTTTTATGAATATTCAATATTTTAACAGTTCGATCACTAAAGGTCGACTTTTAGTGGTTCGAACTGTTAAATGTTCGATGTTCTAATATAGACCCATTTTATTTGTGCCCTGCATTCTTTTAGTGAGGAACCACTGTGAACATTCCAATTGTTGGATATGCCTGGTTAGGTGCATACCAAAGGGTGCACTATACTCAATGACAAGTCTGACGAATGCCAAATACAGTGTAACAATGAGTTCCTTGGACTTAGATGCCATGCCACTGTTTATAAGTTGCGCAACGTAGAATGACTTTCTCACCACTATAGACACATGATGGTCAAGGCTAGATTACGATCTGTGTGTGTTCCTAAGTCCCTGACTACTGGGTCAACTCTAAAGTGCATGTTGTCAATATGACAGTTACCAGGGGTGGATGACCTCCCAAAGGATACTATTATGCATTTCTTGGCATTTAGTTGTAGTCCATGACTCTAACACCAGTTGTTTGTCTGTGTCAGCCCAATCTGGAGAACATTTGTGTCAGTGTGAGATTCAATGATAGCTCCTAATTTGCAATAATCTGCAAATTTAGACAGCCAGAGACCACTGACATTGGCCTTGAATTCTGAGAAGTAAATGCCAAAAAGGAGCGGTCCAAGGACTGATCCCTGAGGGATTCCACTTGTGACTGGCCTCTTTGCAGAGGTGGACTCCCTAATTCTAACTTCCTGGGTCCTGTCTGTGAGCCAGTGGGCTATCCACTGGATGATATACAGGTTTGTACCTAATCTCTTGAGTTTGTAAATAATGCCAGAGTGGGGTATTGTGTCAGATGCCTTGACCAGCTCAAGGTAGGCATTGTGAATGATGGTGCCCTCATCCAATGCTTTGGTGACCTTCTCAAAGAAGTCCACCAGGTTGCGTAGGCATGATATGCCCTTGACGAATCAGCTACATTTTCAAGCATGTAATTCAAACATTCCTTAAATGATGCAAAACAGATAGCCACTAATGAAAAATCAAAGGAAACAAAGGAATTAAAAATGCAGATTGATGCTGACAGTGAAAAGTAAGCAGTCACAGCAATGTTGTCAACTGATGAGATATAAAACTAAAGTAAATTATCCCCTCATCATAAGGATTTCTTTCTGTCCCTCTAACATGACATCAGGAAGGCAAAGGCACTGACTGTGAAACAAAATAACGCTAGTCATGGCAGTCTCCTTCAAATCATTTTGGGGTATAATGAATTAGAAAATAGCAACCATTTACTTTGACACATAGGCATTAGCAATGCAGAAAAGTTCAAGATTTGCTAAAAGACGTACATTTTTTTCAGTTTTTGGGTGTGGTTCTCCTTTAAATAAAAACACTTCCCCAATATTTATGGGACTGATAGCAAGGTTATATCCAGTTAGAACTGATTTATCTAGCAGTAATGTGTAGCAGGGAAATGCAGCATAGAGCAGCTCTGCCATACAGTGGAGATATCCCCACATGCCAAGTTCCTCTGACAAAGATGCCAGACCACCAACATGGTTTAAAAGGACAAGCTAACAGTGCAGGTCTTTTTTTTTTTGGTAGAAAAGCAAGCTGAAATGCGTCTTAACTAGGGAATGCCTCTGGCCCGCTGTCTGTGAAATCCACAGGGACCTTAGTCTTAACATCTTTACTTATTCTTTATCCAGCATTATAGTAGTACTAAAAAGGCACCCTGTAGCATAAAAAGGGAGGGTGAAACAGAAAAAAAAAGATTACAGCGGGACACACAATGATACCCACCCCCAGGGGAGAGGGCATTAAATGCGAGTGTCAGAGGATGGCAGTAGCACTGAGATGTCGTAAAAAGGACAGCTGCTGGTCAAGCCAGACTCCAAGTATTTAATCTGTGGTACTGAACTACTTCCACCAGCAGTGAAGTTACTGACCACGTATAAGGAATTTAGAAAGGCATTTTAGGTTCCAAAACCAATATTTTTTAACCACTAATATGAACAATAATTGAAATGCTCTTAGGTGGGATATCAAAGTAGATATAATGTTAGAGGGTATGAAAGAGGAAGGCAATACAATAATGTGATCTGCATAGAGCAAGACAAGTATAACAAGCAACATAAATGAGAAGGGCTGATGAAAACAAAATAAAAATGCAATTAACCTAGCACAGACCCTTGGCAGACACACAAGATGACATGCCTTGAGTGGAAGAGAGAACAATTATTAGGGAAATGAAAGATAGCTTAGTTAAGCAGATGCAATCTAATAAGTGAAATAAGTGAAAATCTGTATTAAGTTCCTTCCTTTAGGGTGCTGCACAGGTTTCTAAAAGTCACTGAAGAAAGTCTGTCAGTTTATCATTGTTCAAGTTTTGCAGGAAATGATTTATGATGCAGAAGATGGCTGAAAGGTATTATGTTCTTTCCTGAACAATCTTGCTGAGAATTGAGGAAGCTGAAGGAGTTAAGGTGACTTTTTGGTGGCAAGGAATGGCACTGTTGAGCATTTCTAAAAGCGGGGCTGGAAAGATATGGGACAACAGGGAGAGAGAAGCAATGTGCTCCCTTATTTGGAGAGAGGTGTCATTATGGACAACTTCTGCAGGCTAAGGTAAGTGCCAGTGTTTAGTGACACATTAAAGATGTGCCTAAATGGAACAATAATGGAGTCACAAGTTTTGAAGAACTTTGGATTGAGGCCATCTGTACCAGCTCAGCTAAATGTGGGTCAGTTTCTTTAGGCATGAGTTTACATTGTGGATAGAAGTCCTCAAACTAGAAGGTATGGTGTTATAATCTGCAAGATTACCTTTGCACTAAGCTATTTAGTTGACAATACTAAAAGCGGGGAGTGGGGAAGGGGTCGCTTTGGTACTCAACTATTTGGCTAACAAATTTGCTAAAACAACAGCTGTGGAAAAGGTTTTGCACTTATGCTTTATTTTTGGAAGGAGATGTGCTTTTAACCCCCTATTAAGTTTTTAGGCTCCTAGAAACCATGTGTAAAATTCAGTAGAAACATTGCTTGTTAGACTTCAAGGAAGCTGACCTTAGTTTCAAAAATAATCCTTTTATAATATTTTCATTATGAAAAAATTCTACCAGAATGACGTATGCAATGCCGATTCTGAAAAATTTCCAAGCTACTTTCTTAGCATGCATGACCTTACCTGCTTTGGGATTTGAACAAGGATCTGCCTGTGGAACTATCTGATTAAAAGAAAACAAATGCAATGTGTTTGCAGAAGGATGTCTAATAGGAACTCCAGAACTTAAGTCACTTTGTTCTGTCACACAGCTACGTGAATGGAAGGTATGTGTTTGTACCTACATGATCTAAGTGCAAATTTGAAAAAAAGAGATGTACAGACAATGGATGGATACGGTGCACTAATTATTTAAAAAGATGCCTCTGTGGGGAAGGGATGCCTACCAAGGAGATTAGTAAGGGCCAAACAGTGAATTTCGAAGACCACTCTTCTTCCTTAAACTTTATTTGTTTATTTTTTTACACAGAGGCAAGCCAACCCTGCAAGCCATGATGTGAGGGGCTTGCCCTCCACACACTCTAAAATTTATGTACAACTCCTCCAATATTGCCATAACTCAGGTAAAAGGGAATTTTCCAAGAAATGGCCATCTCAGACTTAGCATATGTAAGTCAGTTTTTCAAGCCATTCAGACTCCATGTTTTGGTACTTGCTTTAGCAGGTCCCAACATTTCAAACATTTTTTTCTTGACTGGGTCTAGTTAAAGCAATTACAAATTTGTTTCCCCACTGTTTTGTGGTCTCGGAGTGCAACGTATTAGCAGTAAGTGTAGGAAGCACTGCCACCCACAAGAGGCTCGGTTTGGGGTGCCTCCTGTGATGATGTGAGATAGTGCCAGCTGTCTCAGGGGAAGTAGGGCACTGCAGGTGTAACATATAATTCTTTATAAAACTCCAGCTAGCTATGCTAGCATACATCACTTGAATATCAAACTGATTTCTACAGATGCTTGCGTTCAAAATGTACTTGTAAAGTTGCTTGTGTTAAAAATGTATCAATAGTGGGTCCTGCTGGACAGAAAAGAAATATACATGTATATCAGACTGTATTGTTGTAACTAATGAAATGTATATATTTTAACTGAGGATACTGGAAGGGACGGGGTTAAGCTCAGCCCAGCTAACCTTAAGAAAAATACCCTGAAATGAAATTACTTGGTTTAAGCCATAAAGATTTTACCTCTGAATGCAGCCAGAGATGCAATGCCTGTGAAAAGCCTGGGATGGGATCCTGCAGTATTGTCCTTAGTGGTTAACTGCTACCCTGGGATGCCAGAGAATGGCTTTTTAGTTTCTGCAGGAAGGGTAGAAGTGCTGGAAATGTTTTACAGTTTCCAGATGCAGTAATAAACCTTAGCTAATGTTCTGTGTGTGTACTGTAACACACCAGTGCCAGATCTTGGCTCAGTTTCTAGTGAGAGGGTAGTGTGAGAACCAGAGAATCAGGTGACCAGATATGACATCATTCTCTAGCCAGCACTGAAACTGTACTGCTGTTATTTTTTTTCTGTATCTGTCCAAGGCTTTCCATCTGTGTTGTTTTTTATATTTCCTGTGATTGAAACTTTGGTTTTTATTGTAAATAGATATTCAGTATTTTCATGACTTTTTATTTACTGTTACATGCATCTAAACCTTTCATTCTGCCTGGTCTTTTAGAAAATATTTAACCTTTGAGAGTACTTGCATTTACTTAATGGCATTGTGGCTCCACATTCCTGAAAGTCTTGCTGCTTGTTAAACACTACCATTTGTATAAGTACTAATTTTAATAAGTGCAATTGGGTACCCTTGTAAAAGCCTTAAAGTAGCTGGCTTCAGGTGTTCTGGTGGCAATAAATCTACCTTATAGTCTGGGTGGAAGTGGCAGAGCAAGTTACCAATGCCAGCCTTTGCCAGGTGTGTGTGTGTGTGTGTGTGTGTGTGTGTGTGTGTGTGTGTGTGTGTGTGTGTGTGTGAAAATCAAATCTCAGTGTGTATGTGACAGCTAATTTGAACAGGGACACTGACAACACTGATTTCAGAGAGATTTTCCCACCTCCTAACAAAGCAGCTATACGCAGATTACTGAAGCTCCCAAAGCCAGTTTGGGATAGAAAAGGAACACAGATGGCACTGTTCCAATTTGTCCTTTGTATATTCAAGAGAGTTTTTTTTTTTCATTTGAAAAAAATACTTTGAGTCCATTTGTAATGTTGATTTATTTACAGTGTAAAACAAAGTCATTTTATTAATATTAACAAGAATAAAAACACTGTGAGGAGATAAAATCTACCAGTTTAATATCTCTCGAAAAACAATGTTATTTGTCAATGTTATGGTGAATGCCTTGGATTTTGACAATTTTTAGGAATGGAACGGCATCAGCTTTGTTGGGGCTTGAGTAGCATGTTTGACTCCTTAAACCAGGTTTCTGCTGAGGAGCAGGATTTTCGGGTGATTTCCTGTAGCTCATTTACTGTTGTGGCTGAACAATACTGCATACTGGACTATATTAGCAAGACGAGTTGCAGTGTGAAGCTTATCACCGAATACTCTAAAAAGGAGACAGCCTGGGAAGGAGCCATGTGGGACTCCTTCAGTAGCTTCGGTGCCATTTAACTGCTTGCTATCTTCCAGATATGTAGGTAATGAACCATGACAAAGACAACTGTGAAAGTCTAAATGAGAAGAGTTGTGGGAGTAATTGCTGGTGTCACAACATATCAAAAGCTTTAACTAGAGCTAAGAATATTGTGGAAATGAGCTGACCGTTGTTTCTGTGTTGGTTTACTGTATTGGAAAAATTTTGCAGTGCTGTGGTGGGGCCTAAATCCATGTTACATGGACTTATTTATCAGTATAGATTAAGGGAAGCTTTTTGCGGACATTTCTAGGTCATCAGGCAGCAGATGACCTGCAGCTGAAGAGGCAGTTCTTTGTTTAACAGAGTTTCACTATGATTGAGGTGGGCACTGGACTAAAATTTAAGGAATCATGAGAGGTTTCGGCTGGGTGTTGGTAGACAGAGGGGAGTGGAGGTGTTACTGTCTAACAGGGGATAATTATATTGATTTTATAAAGTAGGGATGATTAAAAAAAAGTTTTGGATTGTTCTGATGTTTATACAGTATAAAGTAGGAATGATCAAAAAAGTTTTGGATTGCTTTGATGTCTATACTGTAAGTTGTAAAGTATGTTTGCTTGCCCTGTATAAAGTTGAGTTCTGCAAGGTTTCTAAGATGTCCAAAATGCTGAAAAGTGTTTTAAGTTCTGTGTTTATACAATTGTTTCTAGGCTTTATTCCCTTTTCTACACAAGTTTTTTTTTTGGTGCTTTTGTTAGCCACGATGCAGGGTTAAGATTTTACTCTTATAACATGCTTGGCAAGATTATTTAGGGTTTGTAGAAAATGTCATTGAAGTGTGCAGCAACTGTATGTAGGGGCACCAATCTAAGTACATTCAAGTTATACTGCATTGTTTCAATAAAATTGTCTTTGTTGAATTTAGCTGCATTTCTTGTTCGGTTACAGGTGATATGTTTGCTTAGATTATAAGAACTTCTAAGGGCATATGCTGGTATATGCTTAGATTATAAGAACTTCTAAGGGCATATGCTGGTATATGGTCACTTATGCTATCAGGCAGATAACCTACTTTTGTTTATTTGATTAATTAGTACGAATTCAGTCTAGTCTTGAGTGCCTGCCTGAGCTTTTATTAATACTAGTGGTAGAGGTTATTATAGCAATACCCACGCCTGGGTGTGGATAATGCTAAATTAGCCCACGGTTGGCGTGGTTTGGTCTCGGTGGCCCGAGGACCAAACAAACCGTGGGTAAATTTAGTATTACCCACACCCAGAAGTGGGTTATTGCTATTATACCATGACATTATTTAAGAAAAGAAGCTATTACTTTTCTTAAATAATGCCATAGTATAATGCCTGTTTACTGCCCTTCCGCAGATGTCTGGCATCCGGCAGTTCTGATGTACCGCGCCTGCGCAGTACATCAGAGTTGAGCAAAAGCAGGAGAAAGCAAGATCTCCGTTGCTTTTTATCTCGCTATGTTAAATGAGTTTAACATAGCGAGACAGTTTAAAATAAGCAACGGACATCTCCATTGCTTATTTTAAAACTGTCTCGCTATGTTAAACTCATTTAACATAGCGAGACTCCAAAAAAAGCAACGGAGATCTTGCTTTCTCCGTTGCTTTAAACACTGTCTCGCTATGTTAAATGGGTTTAACATAGCGAGACAGCTTTAAAATAAGCAACGGAGATCTCCATTGCTTATTTTAAAGCTGTCTCGCCATGTTAAACCCATTTAACATAGCGAGACAGTGTTTTAAAAAAACGAGTTATACTAATGGAAAAAAGTCCGGGCGACCGGACCTTTTTCCATTAGTATAACTCGATTTACAACGGGCACGCTGGCCAATCAGCGTGCACGTTTTGGGGGAGTCATGGTATAATACCTGTGTGAAACCGTATGAGTTTATAGATTCCAGTGTGGGGGAGGAAATCAGTATTTTTATAAGTTGCCGGTCTATGTTTAGGTCTTCCAGTATTATGGCTTCATGGTTTATATGATGGAATATCCACTGCAGGATATCTTCTGTAGTATCACTGTTGTCTGGTGGTGTATAAATGGCTGTTATAAATGCTCTCTCTTACTGTTGTTGATTTTACAGTGATATTAGGAGTTCGGCATTGTTAAATTTGTGTTTTACCTATAGGAAGAGGATTATGGTTAGGTAGTTTTTACCGATGACTGCAACTCCACCTGCACACTTGTTTTGTCTGTCCTGCCAAAGTACATTATATGAAAGTGTGTGATTTCATTACTAGCATTTCTTTTTTAACCAGGTGTCAGTAGCTATGACTGCATCAGAACAGTATGTCTCAAGGTACACATGGATGCCTTGGATTTTACTGCGCTTGCTTCTTAGGTTATTAGTAAGGTACACAGTCAGGATCTGTACTTTGTTGGGAGATATTACCTGGGTGGCTATTTGTTACACTGGTTGAAAGGATGGCTAGGTGACTGATGAGAAATGTATTGGGATGAAAGTCGCTGATGATTATTTGACCTGATATTTTACACAGGATACAGCAATAAACAGTTGCATTTTAGTTTTGGTTTGGCCACCATTTCTGTTTATGTGTTTGTAGGTATGTGTGTATGTAGGTGTGTGTGTGTATACATATGTATGTATGTATGTATTTGACGTTCGTTTACCAGGAAAGTCTGACTGGGCCAGAAAGTGCCCATTTTTAGTGGAGGCCCAGGCAGAAGAGCACCACAATCACAATATTTCAAAAATCAAGTACAGATATTTCCAGTCACAAGTATCATGTTACATTACAAAACAGCAAGTACGGATATTTTAAAACACGAGTATCATGTTATACTACAGCTCATCCGAGTGAAAAATACGTTGAAATTAGAAAAACATAGAACATACGTTTCTTAGCAGAAAAACAATTACATGAGATGAAGAGAATACGTGAGAAAAAATTCAATAGGCACATTATTTGTTACATAGATTAGTATGTGGTAAATGACACCCAAGACAATTCTAATAAGATATTTAAAGAGATATAAGAAATTAAATGATTAGAGACAGTGAGCTGAAACTGAGTAATGTCTCAGTATGAGAGATGGTGTTCATATTATGGTTATAGAAAGAAGGATGGAGAGAACGAGATTATAAGAAAAGTGCAGGGTACGATGTCTTCAGATAGCGTAGGTGAGTAGGGAGGAAAGAGTACAGAAAAGGTCTGCAGAGATAAATTAGGTAAGACAGTGGGGGAAACAAAAAGGAGTGTAGCAGGAGGCTGAATAGGATTGTGAAGTGTGATCTAGGTTGAAGGGGGTGAGTGAAGTACAGTGATCAAGTTCAGCCAGGATTGGCACAGCAGCAGTTCCAAGATTTTGTAAGGTATCCTTTTAGGGATCATTTAAAGATAGGTTGGTTAGAAATAGTTCTGGTGGTTAGAAGTAAGCAGTTCCATGCATTTTTTTTGTTTTGCTATTGAGTATGAGTATAGGCTTTGTCCAGGGTATTTATTTGGTTTATTTACGGTAAGAAGTTGTTTGTCTTCCAGTCTAACAGTTCATTTTGGAAAATGCATGTTTATTAAAGGGGTAAGAGTTGGTCAGGCTAATGGTTTGTGTATGATTTTATATTTTGTTATAAGTTGTATGTAGGAGAGGTGGGGGTAGAGTTCCAGCCAACTAAGGGTATGCAGAACTTTATAGTCATGGGTAAAGGAGGATGAATTACTAGCAAACATGGCAATTTTGTTGTAGCAGTTTTCAAGTTTGTTTTTTTTATAGAGGATTGTAAATTGGTTAGAATTAGTGAGCCATAGAGTAGGGAGCGTAGAAGGTAAAGTTTGGCTACAGTAATTTTTGTGGATGTGCTCAAAAATGATCGTTTCTGTATAGCATGCCTAGCTTTTGATGGGTGTGCTTAATACTGCTTTGGATGTGAAAGTCAGATTTAAGATTACCATCTATTATGACTACCTAATAGTTTGGTATGGTGGACTAACTCGATTTTAGTGTCATTTACTGAAAAAAGATTTTGAAAGATGCTTTGTTAGGGGGTGCAAATTGTTGGGATAAAGAGGAGGAGTCTGGTTGTTTGGGAGTTAAGTAGGAGTTATGCTAATCAAGGTGCCTTCAGAAGAATATGAATGTAGCTTATTGATAAAAATATTGAACAGTAGAGGGACAAGGATGGATCCTTGTGTGGACGCCTGTGGAAGTGGGAAGGTAAGCGGAGATGGATCCTTGGCATTTTACAGCTTGTTTCCTGTTGGCAAGGTAGCTAGAGAAACAATGAATAGATGGAGAAGTTAGACTCAGGGTGAAAAATTAATTGAGGAGTTTACTGTGAGAGACCATGTCAAAAGCTTTTGACAGATCTAGACATACTGGGGATACAAGTTTATTAAAGTTGCGAGCTCTACTGACAGTGCCTATAAATCATAGTAATGCAGTACAGATGCTGTAGTCTGACCGAAATCCATGTTGTGTATTGGTGACTAGCTTATTTTGTAAGAGATAGTGGAGAAACTTTTGATGAATATATCTTTCAAGGATTTTAGAGGGGGGAGACAGGATGGCTATGGGATGGAAATTTGTAATGTCAGTGGAATTACCTCCTTTATGTATTGGGGTATTACATGTCATTTTCTACAAGTTAGGGACATAGGATTCTGTTACTGATCTACTAATAAGAATGCCGATTGGATATGTGATTGCATCTGCAGCTAGATTTAAGTATTCTGGTGGAAGGTTGTTGGCTGAGGAGGAACAAAATTTTAGTTTACGTAAATACCTTTTTTATGAGTTATAGAAACTGGATGAAAGGTAAGGTGGACGGAGTTATCTGCATGTGTATTGGAGAGGTTGCAGGCAGGTGAATTTTACAAAGAAAATGTGTTTGGGTCTAAGGTAGGGGAAATTGGCTGTGTGGAAGGAGGTTTGACATTAAATTGACTATGTATTCTATGATGTATGTATTTGAAATAGGTAGCTGCTTGAAGACGAGGAATGTCTGGGTAGGGGCTGGGATCCTATTTTGTACCTGGGCTGATGAGAGAGGATATGCAGGACAAGAATTTTCTTAGGGATGTTTTTATGGAGATCATGTAGCTGAGCATAACAAGACTTATCAATATTAACTTGTTTCTTGACTTGGTTTTGTAGTTGTCTTAATAGTTGCCAATTTGTTTGTCATTTTTATTTTTTTGCCAGTTACTCCATGCTTTGTCACTGTCTTTCATAAGGAGGTTACATTGGTTGGTGAGTCATGCAGTATGGCGTTTTTAATTCTTTTTGTACACTGTGGTGCTAAGGTGTTAAGAATATTTACAAATACTGCACTGAAGTATTCAACTGCATCATTTAAGGGAAGTCTTCTTGGGATGCACCAGTTACCTGCCCTCACAGATTCAATGAAAGACTCATAGGTAGGTACTAGGCTATCGGCCCTAGGGCCTATATAAGCCTAGCCCAAAAAGTTCCCTGGCTTTCGCCATCCAAGAAATGTATTTTCCTATGCTCCTGTCGAGCAGAGCCACAAAAGTGATCCCCGGTGTGAATTTCCTATGTCCCATCCAATTGTCAAGATTTTTCTTAAAGAGGGCTAATGAGGAGCTTTGTTTGACATGAATGGGTAGTTTGCTCCAGAGCATGGGAAGTCTATGGGACAGGAATCTATCCCTCCAGCATGTCCTGTTTACTGTGGTGACAAGCTTTAGGTCCCCGGAGCATGTGGCTCGGAGAGACTGGGATTTCTTTAAGTGTAGCATGTCCAACAGATCTGGGTTTGACATGGCTTTATATGTTAGGCAGAGGCTTGGAGAATTTGGAGAGATTACGGGTAGTTTTAAGCTTACGTTCCTTTGTTAGATGTGTAATACTCCTGTTGGTATAAGCTGGCAGGTGGTCACTTAGTATACCAGGGAGGGTACCTGAGAATGTAAAATTGGATGGCCTGGTAACCAGAATCCAATCCAGGATAGATTGTTGGGAGTTATTTTTGCCATGTTTTGTTGGTGTATTAATAAGTTGAGTGAATCCAAAGAGGTTTATGCTGTTGATCACTGAATTTGGGGATAAAAACTGCCAGTCAACGTTTACATCACCCAGGAGGATAATTTCATTTGTGATTGTATCTGTTAACCAGGACAGTATGTTTTCAAGTATTGAAATGTTCTGTTCTGGGGGGATATACAACATGGCAATGCATATGCTCTTGGCTCTATTAAGTTTTAGGAATTAAATGATAATTTCTGCTTTTCCAAAAGTTGGGACTGTGCCTGTATAGTGAGTTACTGTGAGAATATTTGGAAAAATTACATCTATTCCACCTGATTTTTTATGTTTTCTAGCTAGCCTAATTATATTATAGCCAGGGGGTAGTATTTCAGCATCTTTTATTTCCAGCTTTAGCCATGTCTCTGTTGTGGCTAGGATGTTTGGGTTGTGTTGAGTCATCCAGGCATGAAAATCTGTCATTTTATTGCATATGCTTCTAATATTTACAGTAATTATGTTTAAACATTTAGTGTGTATTTTATGGTTTGGGGTTTGATTGGGACCTGGGTTGGGGTGAATGTTACTACACTGATGTATGGTGGTGAAAGCAGGTTTGTTTATTATGGCAGTTTTAGCAGAAATGAATAGAATCATTACCTTAACATTGGGACTGACATTTTTTAATTTTTTAGTATTTTAGGGTTATGGGAAATAAGCTTGAAGATATTTCTGAGTAGCTAATGGGAAGATGTTTGATAGGGGAGGATGAAGTAATGGTGGAGGTGGGCTTATTTATTATTAGTACTGGTGATGATGTTAGGAATGAGATGAGGAAGCTGAACAAGGTGATACAGGAAGGAAACTGCATTGTTAGTCTTGTAAAAATCTTGCAGTATGGTTAGGTGAAGTAATGAGCAGTGATAATAGTGTGGGGAATAGGTAGGTTTTGAAGAGGAGGGAGCAAAGTGAGATTTGTGAAGGAAATTAGAACCAGAAGGGGTGGAGATGGTATAAACAGAGCAGTTTGTGATTGGATAGAAAGTTAGATACATGACAGGAAGGGGAGTATAGGAGGTGGAGTAACTGAGGAATGTGTTGATGTAGTGGGTTGGGTGGGAATTGGAGGGGGTTAGGGTATGGGAGCAGAGTGAAGCCCGAGTGGAGTGAGTACTGAACGAAGCGGGCTGGCCCACTGTGGAGTAAGTACCACGAACACTATCTGTAAAACTGCAGCAAAACAGAAGGCAAGACAAATCTTGATAATTTTAAAGACAGTAAGACAAGCCGGTAAATTGCTGTTAACATACACCTAAGTTAAATGCAAAAGGCTGTGACTTTGGCTTGAAATAATGTTATAGTAGCTGGAGAAAGACATGATATGAGGTGAGGACCAATCAGTTACTTCAATGGAATGCAGTTACTCCCCCCACATATGGTTTGCCACCAAAACAATCAATAAGGTAGAATTTTTATGGATACAAAGACAAGGTCTTTGAACTCTATAATACCTGACACAATTTGCAGCATTTAATTTTACGGTAATAGGCTTTTATGGTCTTTCCAGGGATGTTTTACATGTGGGTAAAATATGCTACAGTATTAATTTAGCTTCACCTTCAGCAGTAAAAGGCTTGTGGGTGGGGATGGGAGTGTCCTTCCTGCAGATTCAACACTAAAATACAGAGCACACTAATGCATAAATGAAGGAAAACAATTAAGTTTAGTGTGAGTCATGGAAAATGCCTTACATAGATTTTAACTGAAAGTATAATTTCTTTTGAACTTTTGCAACTGGAATTGAAATTCAGCTGTACAAGTTCCTTTGGTAGTGTGATTGCTAACTTTTCAGCAGCAGTTGTCAGACTGTGTGCTTGGTATACTGTGAGAGAGAGTGACAGAAATTAAAACAACTAAGATTGATGGTTGAACTAGGTAGATAATGCAGCAGAGTACAGGCAATTAGTACTTTAAGTGGTGTCTGGCAAACATTAGTGGTGCACTATATTTCAAGGTTGTGGATTTCTGCTTTACAGCCTTTAAACAGGAAAATAAGGAAGCTAACAGGCGATGAGTTTAGGTATGCAAGTTTGGGATTACTAAAAACAAAAATGGAGGCTTCCATGGTTTAGAAGAACAGAAGGAAAATTAACTAGCAAGAGATATGTGCTAGTATGCAAGTGTGGTATTACGGAGATGGAGGTTTACAGATTTCAGAAGGACAGGTACAATGCCTATCTCAGTTAGTTCCCACTCTCTGCTACATAACATACAGTCTGTAAATGTGATATTTAAGCACTTCAGAATAAGCAGCTTGAGTTTGTAACATACACTAAAAAAAACAGGCAATGATCAAACTTTGTTTCACAAATATACCCGTCTCATATTATTAACAATTGGCTAGACTACACACAGTAAACTGTGCTATTCATAAAACCAGGTATTACAATTGAAAACTTCAGTAGAAGCAAGGAGAAACATGCAAATATATATGCTAGAGACTAGCAGCAGAGAGAGAGAGAAAAAAACAACACTTAAGCAAATGACAACACACTAAAAACTTGACTGCAAGTCTGAATACTTGGTTAAAGATATCTGTAGACAGAGGTCTGAGGTGGTTAGTTTGTAGAGACAGAGTGCTATGGATACAGTGAGACAAGGTAGGTGCTGATGCTTTGTAACTGGACTGGGTGATGTCCAGTTTGTGTGTAGTGGGGAGATATGATAACTGGTGATGAAGGCCAGCAAAGTTGGGAGGCAGAGCAGTAGAGTTACAGGTAGGGCGACTGTGATTGATAGGGATTATTTGTTACTGTTAGAAATAAGGCAACAATGTTTGGACAGTGTTGTGTAGGCTGCACAGATGTAGTAGTGGGAGCTGTAGAGGCCGTGTAGAATTGTTACAACAGATGGATGGTAGCTAACTAGAAAGGACGAGACTGCAGATGAACTTCCCTTCCCTATCGGTTAGTTTAGTTTACTGTGGGAAGTGGTGAGAATGGTTGGTAGGTTATATGAGTGCAGGTAAGGAAGTATAATGTAGTGTAAGAGTGGGTAGGGTAGCAGAATAAGCCCGAGTACTGGTGAAGGCAAATGGAGTAGATCTCACTCTCCAACATGGCAAGAAGGTAGCTATTAGAAAACTCTCTTAGAAGACAAGCAGCCAGAAAAATGTACAGAGAAATTGGTAAAAGCATCTTTACTTCAACAAGTCCTACAGATTTACTTAACAGGATATTTCAGACGCAGCAGAAGGCTTAATACAGCTGTTTTGAGTTAACAGATATCCTGCACTGTTGTAAGTAAGCTATGTACATTTGCACACCTTTTAATTTCTTTATATAAAATAATAATGAATTACAAAGCCAGTTTACTAAACATTCAATACTTTGTACAACTACCATAGCCTCATTTAATTTTTCTGTAGGTAAGTTGAGCAAACGTTTACAAACAATGGAGTTTGTGTATTAGCTGTACTGTTATATGCACTCAAATGCTAGCACTAATACTGACGATGTTCTATGCATTCAAATGCTAGCACTGATACTGACAATGTTACATGCATTCAAATGCTAGCACTGATACTGACAATGTTACATGCATTCAAATGCTAGCACTAACACTGACAATGTTACATGCATTCAAATGCTAGCACTAATACTGACAATGTTACATGCTTAATTACTACTGCTGATGCTAACACCATCGATTATTTTAGAGGTAGATTCTCAGATAGGTCCACCATCAATTATATCAGAGGCACTTGTCAGAAACATAATGCTACTGTATGTGGTAAATTAACTTTAGCATTACTATTCACATGTACACTGCTAAAAAAATGCAATACTGCTAGCATCTTGCCCTGATATTATTCACTATTTAATACTTTCTTACGTAACAAGCATTTCCAGACGAAAACACATCTAGGACAAAATAAATATGCTGCTATGTTCACAGTGCAATTTGCACAGTGGCATTTCATAATAACCTACATAAACCTTAAAGGAAGTTTATCTTCTCTTTTAAACAAAAAGAAGGGGAGATGGTCCCCAAAATAGTATCTACTGAGACACCACTACTTTGCTGTACAAGGTATGACAGATCCCTGTGCAGGGTCAATAGTTAAAATATCTCCACCTTCACATAAAAGCAATGTCCTACTAGCAAGTGTTTGTGCCGTCACAAAATGGTTCATGGCCAAAAGGTTCAGAAAATATCTATGTATGTCCAGGAAAATAATCAGTCCTGTAGATATTTTTATAACCAATAAACAATATGCGTTACATTCCATTTATTGTTACTTGCAGTGCTGCACATATCTAAGGATACTACTACTTGGGAATGTATCCAGATGGCGACAACCTCAGCAAGAACTCTCCCAAATAAAGGCAATACGCAATTTTTTTTTTTTGCATTTCTAATTTGCTACATCTCATTATATAATTCTACATTTGTTTTTATATAAGTATATGTTTGATTTACCTGTATGTAATGTGGAGCTTTTCGCCCCGGGCCTCCACTGAAAACGGGCTCCTTGAGCCCAGTGGACCTGCGCAGTCATCAAACTGGAAATAATAAATAAATAAATGCAAAAACGTCCAGTAAAAAGACTCTAGCAACACCATCATACATGTATTGCTTTTACCTTCACCCTCCAACAGTCACTAAGTTCCTCATCCTTCACCCTCCAACAGTCACTAAAGTTCCTCATCCTTCACCCTCCAACAGTCACTAAGTTCCTCATTCTTGTGCTCTGTTTTCTACATTTCCATTTTACAGCATTAAGGTTTCCCATCCCACTGCTGACTACTGATCATCAAACCTGCGACTCCTGGCAAGAGGACCATTTGTTCCTCCTTTTACTGTTGACCATGAGGTGCTGTCATTTAGGATCCGTCAGATCTTTTTGTCCTGTGATGCATGCTCAGTAATGTATTCCAGTACTTGGGAGTGCAATGGATGTCAGTGAGGGCATGCCATTAATTCCAACAAGTGACACATCTGTGCAAGAGAGTGTCCTGCTCCTTTCAAGACAGTGCTAATTTATGTTCATTGGTCAATATCTGGGATTCTGCCATGGGATGATATGCCTCACCTCCACCTCCCAGTTGTAAACCTGCAGTGTTGCTTCACTCGTACCTTCCCCCTTGCCAGTTCCAGGAGGTGTCTTAGCTGCTAATCAAATTCAGGTGGCCACATCAGGTATTACTCAGAGCTTTATCAGTCTCTAACAATAGAGCTGCATTAGTCACTAAAGTTTTATTTCAGAAGTCCCTGCTTAGGATTCTTCTAAGAAAGGCAGGAATTTGATGACACATGGAGAATCACAAGTACATTTACTAACTTAGATGTGTAATGTGACTTGCACAAAAAAACACGGATACCTGACTGTTGAGTTCCAAGTAGTCTAGGAACCACAGAATAAACAGTATTGCCTCAATGGATGTAAACATCACAAAAAGAAGTTATGTACTTACCATAACGTCCCATGTTAGTTGTCTTCATCTCGCCTTCTTTCTTGCTTGTTGGGGATCGGAGCCGATCCTCGGCTCCGACTCGGCCATCTTCTATAACTCGAGAGCTGTTTACTGGCTCGAGGCTACCCCTTATCCCATGATGCCAAGCGCTAGCTACCCAGATCTCGTTTATAACAGCTAACCCCAGACATAGCCAGAGAATCAACATGTCCAAACAAACAGGTTGAGCAAACCTGTAACACTCTCGCAGTCAGTATTGGAAACAAAGCAGAGAAAACTCAGCCAGTGAAACCAGGACTCCTCTCAGTCCAATAGGACAGGGGACGGAGGGTGGGACGCAAGAAAGAAGGTGAGATGAAGACAACTAACATGGAACGTTATGGTAAGTACATAACTTCTTTATGTTAAGTTGTCTATCTCGCCCTCGTTTCTTGCTTGTTGGGACAGCGTCCCTAGCACCTACAATCCTGGGTGGTTCACTGGAACAGACGCTTCAGAACAGTGGAACCAAAGTTAGCTCTACTCCTGGAGACCATGTCTAACTTGTAATGAAAAACAAAGGTATGAGGATTTGCCCACGTGGCAGCGGCACAGATGGAGTCCAAGGGCAACCTAGCCTGGAAGGCTACAGAGGTGGCCAAAGCCCTAGTAGAATGACCTTTCGGTTTGATAGACAACTCTTTGTTCCTTAGTTGATAGATGAAGGTAATAATGCGAGACAACCACCTGGACAGAGTCACTTTGGAAACTGGAAGACCCTGTTTCCCCTAGCATAGGAAAGGAAAAGTTGGTCCGACTTTTTAATATCCTTCGTTCTATGCAGGTAAAAACGCCAATTGTCTATGAACATCCAATTGGTGTAGTTTGTATTCTGCCTTGTTGGTGTGGTTTGGGAAAAACACAGGGAGGTCTATAGATTGGTTTAGATTATTCTCCGAGCAGACTTTCGTAAGGAAAGAGGGATTAGATCTCAGGGCAACTCTGTCCTTGTGAAAAACTAAATACGGAGGACGAACACTCAGTGCATGAAGTTCCGAGACACGTCTGGCTGAGATAATAGCTACCAGAAAGAGAGTTTTCCAAGATAGGAACTTAATGGAGCAGGATGCAGCCGGTTCAAAAAGGGGGCATAATCAAGGAGGCTAGTACCAAATTAAGGTCCCAAGGAGGAGAGGGATCTCTTACTGGGGGCCTAAGGAGAGTAGTCCCTCTGAGAAAAGCTTTACACAGCTTATGAGACGTAATGTTCATATTAGAAAAACCAACATGAAAATTAGAGATGGCCGGTAGTTGAACCCCGATTGTGGCAGAAGCGGACCCGAAATGGAAAAGCTCTGTTAGGAACGCCAAGATTTCATGCACTGGAGCAAAGCGGACCCAGAATGGAAAAGCTCTGTTAGGAACTCCAAGATTTCATGCACTGGAGCTGAAAAGGGATCTATGTTCCTAGCCTCTAGCCCAACAAGATAAACGTTTCCATTTGCTAGCATAAGTCTTCCTAGTGGCGGATTTGTGAGAGGAGACAATAACCTCAAGCACGGCTGGGGAAATTCTGGGAAGCCTGGCTAAGGTTGGAATTGGATCAATCAAGCTGTGAGCTGGAGTGTTTGGAGGGACTGATGCAGCTCTCCTGACTGATGAATCAGTAGGTCTGGAATAGGATCCAGAGTCCAGGGCTGCTTGATGAGATAACGATGCAGGAACGGAAACCAAATCTGTCGAGGCCAGTAGGGGGCAACGAGGATCATTTTGCAACCCAACGGAATAGCTTTCTGTATAAGTTTGGGTGTAAGAGGGAATGGAGGGAAGGCATAAAGAAGTCCCTGAGGCCAATCGTGGACTAGAGCGTCTCTGGGAAGGTGATCGGGAAGTGGTAAAAGGGAGAAGTAGTTACTGCATTTAGTGTTGAAGGGGGTCTGAACCTCGCAGCTGAAGCGGCAAACGAGATCTGGGTAGCTAGCGCTAGGCATCATGGGATAAGGGGTAGCCTCAAGCCAGTAAACAGCTCTCGAGCTATAGAAGATGGCAGAGTCAGAGCCAAGGATCGGCTCTGATCCCCAACAAGCAAGAAACGAAGGCGAGATAGACAACTTAACATTAGCTATTCTCAAGATAAGCTCTTGTTAAAGTTCAAAAGTACAATGATATGGCAACAAGATACAGTTAATACTTACATACAACTCAAATTTCTAAAACACTCAAGATATGTTTCATCTCCATTATGTACCAATGAGCAAACCAGCACTCCAGTCTAATAAATTTATCTTAATGTAGTCTTCAGTCATCAGAACATAGCTTCAAGTGGCATTAAGATATTTTGTTGTAAAATCTGTATTAATATCATGGGTTTAACTAATACAACATGAAAAAACTGTGATTAAGCACAGCAATAGATATTAACTTCCAAGTACCTGGGGAATACATACTCAAATTTACACAACCACAACTTTAGTATGAAAGAAATAGATGCAACAAATGCAATGCCAATGCAATGGCTCTTAAATCCGATATCCCTATTATTCTGACTTAATTCATATTTTTTTATAAAAATATTTCATAACATAATCATACTTAAAATTAAAGAACAGAAACAAATCTTCCCATATGTATACATGCCAACACTACCTTGTCACTTTTGTTTTTTCTTTGGGTCTCTCTTTGCAACAGATAATGCAACACAAGCTTTAGCAAAAATACCCCCCCCCCCCAAAAAAAACTGAGTATGTACATGATCGCAAACCTGCCACATTCATTCTACAGGGGTTTAAAGAATACCTGGTTGAACTGGTCTCACTTCCAGACTCGGGCTGCGCCTCTCCCTCTACCAGTGCCACTGGTCTCTCGGGAATCAACAATGAGGATTCAGGTTCTGCAGGCAAGAAGTAACTCCATGTAACACATTATTAGTATAACTTTGCATATCACGCCGTCTCCTAAAACTACTACTGGTGAAAGTGCGCACACACAAACACACACACACACACACGCACAAACACACACGCACAAACACACACACACACACACACACACACACACACACACACACACAAACACACACACACACTAACACACACACAATCAAGGAAAAGACAGGTTTCTCTGACAAAACACTTACCTTTTACCTTTTATTTCAGACACTTGAAACACAACTTACTGAAAATGAAGATGAATTGTGCAGAATATACTTTTAGTACCTCCAGTAACAGGTGGAAATAATCTCATCTATTTCAAAATATCAAAAGACATGCTTACTGAAGTCTAACCTTCCTGACCAGAGGTTCCCTGGATGAAGCACTGCAACAGTCCAATTTGAACTCCCCATTTCTCCAAGTTAGTGCGATCTCAGAGGCAGCATATTTAGACACTGTGTGTGGGGTGTGGCTAAGCTCCCATATCACGGGGCGGGGTACAACCTCTTGTAAAATACATGCAGTAATAGGCGGTGCTTAATTAAGTAAATTATAGTGGTCCAATAAGTGTTTACTCAATAACAGCAAGGAAATTACAATATTTAATGCCAGATTTTAGGAACTGCTTCTTCCAAAATACCACAAGTTCTCACACCAAAGATCACTACAAAAGCTTCTAAGACACAAAAAGCAAAGTGAGACAATGAATTAAAATGCTAGCAGCAATTCCACCTTTTAAGATGTGTGGTGCACTCACAATAACATTATGTTGGAAGCAGACACACAGCAAGAACCTCCATAGCAGCAGTATAAGAAACAGCCCAACAGCTCACTTTTTGTTTTATCTGCACCTTTTATTTATTTATTTTTTAAACAGTCAAAGTTCCTTTTGGTACAAACCAACACAAATGTAATATTTCATTAGTTTAACAGTACATGCAACTATAAAACAGGGATCAATGTCTCTCCATTTTTAATTCTCCCACTGACAAACTATCCTATTGGCACACTAAACACACTGTTCTGGGAGAGTGGGTTGGTATGTAAACTGCTGGAGATGTAAACCCCCCCCCCCCCGAAGATGGACTGTTATTGTGCATCCCTAACACAACTAAACTAGCTTTATTCGATGTCTTGCACTTGTAGCACAACAGCAGGATAAAGCCATAACTGTGACTCAGACAAAGTACAGTTTTGTACCTACCATAAATGTAGATGTCCGATAGATATGCAACTGCAGTCATAACATATGGGTTGTCCTGCCTCGGGCAGCCCTCGGTCGGCCGGATTCCAAAGTCTGGGTCCGACGTCGGCTGATGTCGCATTTCTCTCCGACGTCAGAGTGGCTGGAGTACATAAGCATCAGCCGATGCCATTTTCTTCAGTGTTTCTTGCCCCAGATGCCAGGTGCCCTCCAAGGAAGGCTGTAATCAAATTGGAAGATAAAAACAGGATTCCAGACAAATAAGTAAGCAATAAACAGATACACCATAACAGATATCCCCAGCTAAGAGAAACAGGGATAGGAGTGGACCCTAGGCATAGAGGGGTATGGAGGGAGGGAAAATCCGACTGCAGTTGCATATCTATCGGACATCTACATTTATGGTAGGTACAAAACTGTACTATGTCCTTCAAGAATGCAACTGCAGTCATAACATATGGGTAGAATACCATAGCTTAGCTGGGGGAGGAGGAATGCTCTAGGAAAAAGATGGTGTGGCAATCAAACCCTGCAGGACTGCCGAAGAAAAGCCTGCTCTGGATCTGGAGTATAGAGGGAGATTGTAGTGTTTGGAGAATGTATGCACGGAGCTCCATGTAGCAGCTTCTAGAATGTCCTTTGTAGGCACCCCTCTTAAAAAAGCTGTAGAGGTGGCTGTAGCTCTGGTGGAATGTGGTCTGACATTGGCAGGAACAGTCTTCCCATGAAAGGAATAACAGAATCTGATGCAATGTCCAATCCATTTTGAAATAGTCTGTTTTGAAATTGCTTTTCCTTGGACTGCAGGGGCGTAAGCTACAAAAAGTTGTTCAGACTTCCTACTGGTCTTGGTTCTGTCCAGGTAGTATCGAAGTTGCCTGTGAATGTCCAAGGTATGTAACAGTCTTTCCCCTTTGTTCTCAGGATTGGGGAAGAAAGCAGGTAGATGAATAGCTTGATTTAAAGAAACCCTAGATACCACCTTTGGCATAAAGGTAGGGTTGGTCCTCAATGAGACCCTGTCTCTGTGAAAGATTATGAATGGTGGTATTGCCATTAGGGCCTGTAGTTCCGAAACCCTTCTTGCTGAGGTAATTGCCAACAGGAAGGCTGTCTTCCATGAGAGAAATTGTAAGTCGACTGAAGCTGCTGGCTCAAATGGAGGGAGAGTCAGGTTTTCTAGGACAAAGTTGAGGTCCCAGGCTGGCACTGGAGCCTTTCTTGGTGGCTTAATGTTCTTGATTCCCCTGAGGAATTGCCTTAGCAAAGGATGTGAAAAGACAGGCGGATCAGTGTTATATCTAGCTGAAATAGCTGAAGCATGTATCTTTATGGAAGAATATGAGAGTCCCTTCTGTAGCATATCTGCCAAATATTCCAGGATGAGTGGGATGTTCAGTAATTATGCATCATGCCCCTTGCTGGTATTCCAAATGCTGAATCTCTTCCATTTTGCTAAGTAAACCTTTCTGGTGGATGGTCTTCGAGCCTCTGTTAATATCCGCTGAACTTCCTTGGAGAGAGATAGATTGAGGTTATTCATGGGATCTCCCAGGCTGTAAGCTGCAGTGTCTGAAGGTTTGGATGCACTGTTTTGATGTTGTGTTGAGTCAAAAGTAGGGGCCATTGGGGAAGGGCCCACTTCTTGGTGTGACATATGCTCCGTAGTAGTGGATACCAGTGTTGTCTTGGCCAGTCTGGAGCTATTAGGATCCCCTTGGGTCTCTCTGCTTTGATCTTTAGTAATACTGAGGTCATCAGTGGCAGAGGTGGGAATGCATAGATTTTTAGGAAGTTCCAGTTGAATGAGAGAGCAACTATTTTCCAAGCTAGTGGATGATATATCCTTGAGCAGAATTTTTGTAGATGATGGTTGAGGTGAGAGGCAAATAGGTCTACTTCTGGCCTGCCCCATGTCGAAGTGAGTTGTGTGAAGATCTTCGGATGTAACCTCCACTCGTGTGGATCTGTGAAATTCCTGCTTAGGCTGTCCGCCAGCACATTGTCTTTGCCTGGAACAAACTGGGATTGTAACTGTATGTTTAGGCTCAGTGATTTTTCCCAAAGATTCATTGTCAGTCTGCAAAGGAGGTAAGAATGGGTGCCCCCTTGCTTGTTTATATACCACATCACAGTGTTGTTGTCTGTCCGCATCAGTAAATGGCCTTGCTGAAGTTGTTGTCGAAAGGCCTCGATGGCATGCATTACTGCCAGCATTTCCTTTTGGTTTATATGCAGATGTGTTTCCTTTGGAGACCATTGTCCTTGTATACATCTGCCTTCCATGTGCGCCCCCCATCCAAGGTCTGAGGCGTCGGTGGTCATGGTCTGTGTTATCTGTGGTTTTTTGAATGACATACCTGTGTTTGCCTGGCTTACCGAGGCCCACCATAGGAATTCCTTTTGTAGGCATGGAATGAGCGGTATGGTTGTCTCTAAGTTGCTGCTGTGCTGAGACCATAGGCTTTTTAGGTACCATTGAAGCTTTCTCATGTGTAGTCTTGCTAATGGAACCAGGAGAATGCAGGATGCCATGTAACCCAGGGCCTGTAGGAATCTCCTTGCAGTCATCTGGGTGAGTTTTGCCAAACCTTTGAAATAATGAGTTAACTTCTCTTGCTTGTCTTCTGTCCGGTAAGCCATTTGGGAGGCTGTGTCTAGTTTGGCTCCTAAGAAGGTTATTTGCTGGGATGGTTGAAGTCTTGACTTTTGGAAGTTGACTGTGTATCCCAGAGCCTGAAGTAATCGTATGACATAGTTCAAGGTTTTTGTCAACATCAATTTGTCGTCCGCTTGTATGAGGCAGTCGTCCAGGTACGGGTAAATTTGGATCCCCTGGAGCCTGCAATGAGCAATTACTGAAGCCAGGCATTTTGTGAATACTCTGGGCAGTAGATAAGCCAAATGGCAATGCTGAGAATTGATAATGCTCTGGCCCTGCAAGAAATCTGAGGTATCTTCTGCAACTGTGTCTGATAGGGACATGCAGGCATGCCTCCTTGAGGTCCAGAGTAATCAGCCAAGACCCCTTGCCCAGCATGGGAAGGAGTTGCTGTAGAGTCAGCATTTTGAACTTTGGTACTATGAGAAAGGTGTTTAATGCAGACAAATCCAGTATTGGTCTCCATTGAGTTTCTTTTCTTGGAACAAGGAACAGTCTTGAGTAAAACCCCTGGCCTTGTTCTTGTTGTGGAACTCTTTCTATTGCTTTTATCCGAGCCAGCAGAGAAATCTGCTTGATAGCCTCTGCCCTCTGGTTTTGTGGTAGGTTTGGCATGCCTTGTTTTCTTGTAAGGTATGAAAATGGAACCTGTAACCTTGGTCTATAATGTCCAAAATCCATTTGTCCTTTGTCAATCTGTGCCAATTGTCTGAAAACAGAGATAATTTTCCGCCCAAGGGAGCTTCTATTTGTTCCTTGGTAGGCGGAAGTAGAGGAAAGTCATTGAGATTGTGGCTGTGGGGCAGGGGAAACCCCTGTGTCACTTCTTTGGTTTGCTGGCTGCCATTGTCGTCCCCTGTAAGGACCTCTGTATTGTCCTCTTCCTCGGCCACGTCTGTTTTTACCCCTTTGAAATTTTTCAGGATTAGGAAAGGACCAGTTTTTTGAAGGCCAATTCCTACTGAATCTGGGGGGCTGAACCTGGAGGAAATCTTTAACTGTCTGAACTGATTTTGCTTTTTCCTCGATGGACTTTAACACATCTTTAGCATTAGCACCAAAAGCTTGTTCTTTTCCAAGGGTGCATCCAGAAGTTTTGCCTTAACATGATCTGGTAGAGGTTGTTCTTTTAACCATGCATGTCTACGAATGACTGCCCGTCATAGCTGCCCTACATGAAGCTTCCAGTGCATCATATCCACACTGCAGGAAGTGATTGCTGACTTGCTGAGAGTTATGTACAGCTTCCTGCAAAGACTTCCTGTCTAAAGGATCAGGAGAGGCCAATGTTTTCTGTAAATCTTCTAACAGGAAATCCTGATATTGCAACATGTGAAAAAGGCAATTCAAAGCTCTCATAGATAAAGTAGTGGAGGTGTAGAACTTTTCCCCCCATCTTTCTAATGACCTAGCTTCCCTGTTGGAAGGCAAGGGATTTTTAGAGGTGGAAGCTGAAACACCTTTAGGTCCCCTGAGAAAGTTTCCAAATCAACAGTATGGGCCCTGAATAAATGGGAATGTGTTTCTGGGACCCTGTAATACCTGTTTGGCTTGGCTGGAGCAGGAGGAAGAGAATCAGGGGTAACACTGGAGTCAGAATATAAATCATCCAAAACATCAAGCACAGGAGGGATAGCTAAGGGCCTGTGCTGGGGTTTTTTAAGGAAAGTTCGAAGGCGCTTTCTGGAATCAGAATATTCCTGGCCTTGCCACTTGAAATGTTCCCTCATGGTATGCAGAACTTCCCCAAAAGAAATATCCTCAGGAGGGGAGGCCGAGGGGATGGAATCCTCTGCATCCGAGTCCTCATAGGTCTGGAAGAGCTCTTCCTGGCCATCGGAGAGGACAGAGTCCTCAGAATCTTCATCTGAAGGGATAGGGTCAGAGGGTTCAACCCGGGGCCTCTTATCAGAAGGAGGCTGGGATCCTCTCTCAGGATGGGCCTGTGAACCTCTAATCATAGAAATTAAGTCTGCGGCCATAGTCATGATTTGTGTCTCTGGAGTAGGCTGAGGTAAGGCTTTAGCAGTAAGGTGCTTGGTCTTGCTGGCTGCCTTAGCCCGAGTGTAGGCCTTAATAGACATGGCCATAGGAGGCCTGGCAGCTCCACGTGCAGGAGTGACCTTATCTACAGCAATGGTCTCGGGCATTTCCTCGGTTTCAGTATCCGGAGGAAAATCTATAACTGGCGTCGGAGTGGTATCCGGTACCGGAGTCGTCGGTAATGCGGTGTCTTCGGTTCGGAGCGGTGGAATAACCATCTCAGGAGGAACCGGAGCACTTGCGGTAGGTTTTGGCGTGGAGTCGGTGGTAGACGCGGACCGAGGATGTCGGTCCCGGTCTTTTCGTTTCTTGGGAGTTTGCAATGTCGGAAGTTCCGACGGCATTGTATAAGCAAATTTTTTCCCGAAAAAATCTTCAGCGAACTCCGCCCGGTGCCTAAGAGTGCACTTATTGAAGCGAGCACAGGCGACACAGGCCGAAACGTCGTGGTCTGGGACAAGGCAAGGAAGACAGTAAGAGTGGAAATCCTTATGAGGTATTTGTTTACCACAAGAAAGACAATTGTTAACTTTTTCAGTAATTTCTGACATCGGCTGAGGCAAGAAAAGGTCCCCAACGGGGTACTTAGCTTTTTTGATGACTTTGGAATCGAAGAATACAGGAGCTGACCGACCGGCACTTGCGAACTGCTTCTGCTTCGGGCACCGGGCGGCAAGAAAGACTGAAGAAAATGACATCGGCTGATGCTTATGTACTCCAGCCGCTCTGACGTCAGAGAGAAATGCGACATCAGCCGACGTCGGACCCAGACTTTGGAATCCGGCCGACCGAGGGCTGCCTGAGGCAGGACAACCCATATGTTATGAATGCAGTTGCATTCTTGAAGGACATCTAATAGTGATCCAGACATGACAGCAGCGGTGAGGAACAGTGAAACTGGTTCAGCCATGTGTCGAAATGTACCAGAGAGACAGAGATGTGAATCAGCCAACACACAGGCTGAGGACATGCACTTGGCTCATACTACACTCCCATTTCCTACACACGTCTGCAGAAGTATCTGCACCCAAACAGAAAGGCATAGCAGGCTACTCTATCCATGAGCCAGCATATCAGTCACTGGGTTAGAGTTAACACCACTAAATCCCTCACAGCTGCATGGAAGATAGCCACAAAAGCAAGAGGCTTGTTCCAGTGATGGGGAAAGAAGGGCCACAAGCAGGGCTTGTTGGATGGTAGGTACAAGGGGCAAAAAGGAGGACATTAAAAAAAGAAGAAAAAATCCACAACAGTTTAAACCCTTACAATGAACAATGAGGATACAACAAGCTTACTGGCCACAGCAGAATCTGTCTCATCTCCTAGGAAAGATGTCACTATGAAGATATGCACTGGGCTGCACAACACATTTGTAGGCTGGATAAAATGTATTACAAATGCAGCCTTACAGCCAAAGGATATCTAACACACAAAGAAGTAAACAACTAGTAAGATGATAAAAGCAGCAATACTGTATATATGCAAATATCCGGCATGTTACCCAAAAATAAGGGGAAAAAGGTTATGGCATCTAAAAAGTGACTATTAGAGCCAACACCCTGCTGTGTTTATTTTTGTCACTTCATTTTGTACAGTACACTGCGGTCATCATCTGGCCTGATCAGCTCCCCCTTGTCAATGTCCATTCTCCCTGTCAATCTCACCTCACTGGACTAGAGGCCCTCAGCTTGCCATGCTGGAGGAATGAAAGGCATGTTTCAATGGATGAGAAGGTGGCGAGGAACCAAGGGGAGCACTCAGCTGCAAGTATCATGCTACAAAAGGTTTTTAACAGAGCCCTCATCCCTCCCTGTAACAATCTGATGTGTATGTCATTCAGCTGGGTAGCCTATGAAGAGTGGTCTGAGGATGTACCCATCCAGGGCCTGTAGCAGCCACACCCCTCCACCACCACCAGTCCCAGCTCAACTATTTCTTCAGCTTAGGCCTCCAAATGAGCTCACAAGGGAGATGTCCAGTGTGCTCCCTCTACCTGCAGGATGAACATGACTATCTTCCCATGTCTTTGCCAGCATGTATCTGAGCCGCATATCAAACTCTAATCACCTGGGTCATAGTCAGGGTTTTATACTGTTATGCCATGAGCAAGGCAGCTGGTTTACATTTGCTGATTTCACAGCACAGTACTGACTGTGCAAATATAATGCATGTATCCACGTTTTGTTAAGATCACTGTTATAAATCATGTTAAAAAGAAAAAAAGAGTGGGAGTCCAGCTGAGAAAGTCAGTCTTAGGATAAACAAAAGTTTAACGTATTGGGAAAAAAAACAACAAATTTTATGCAACTGGTGTAATGACAATGCAGTACTGCATTTCAGGCAGAACGCCAGCCACCTAAAACAGTAAAATTTCCATTCTATAAATATAGCTATGCTACTTAGCTTTGGAACATTTATTAGCAAACAGTGCTGAAGAAACAGCAACTGTTAAACATACTACACCTTCACTTCCTACATCCCATATTAGTTGTCAGTCTTTACTAATTAAATTATGCAAAAAGAAGTGCAAGATTAAGTATTATAAACATTTCCTAACAGAAATAAAAAGTTAAATAAACTGCACATGGATTTAGGATTACAACAGCAAAATCCACCTATTCCGTTCCATCAGGCTCAGTACGCTCAGGCTTCACTCTGCTCCCCTACCCCCATTCCCACCTGCCCCCAGATCACTTGATTTTATTCTAAACCTAACCACTCCCACTAGTCTACGAATCACCACCTATATGATTTCCAATTATACAATATCTCATTTCCACACTAACCTCAACACCCATCCATTACCACACATATATTAACCCGTTAACCTACAGCCAATCCCTTCCCTTTAACCATTACAAAATGTTAGCAATACATTGTGTATTACTAGCTCTAACAACTGCTGCTGACAAACTACCATTCACAAATAGTCTCCTCTCACACGTTTCACAAAACTACATCTGCCTTTTCTCCACACCTGACTGACTACTCCATCTTAATATCTCCATCCATCTTAAATATAACAGAACTCCATCACACCTCATACAGACTACACCATATTAAACCAAACCCCAAAAATATCCCTTTTAAGTTTCATAAGTATATATATCAATATTCTTCCAAACACTAGTGACCATAGCTACCAAGCTTATAAGTAGAAACATTCACCCAAACCCAGCCCCCCAGAATACCTCCTCACCACCCCCTCAAATACAAGATATAGCCAATCTATCACGGAAAGGCTTTGAAATACTAATCATAAATTTAAATCTGCGAAGCAGAGTCAACGAAGTTCAATAATTACATGCCACCCTGTCCCATTATAACCCCAATATTGCTGTTTTAATGGAAACCTGGTTGAAAGCACACATTACTGACTAAGAAATTACACCACCTGGTTACATTATTAGAGCAGACAGGAAGGTAAAAAGAGGTGGAGGGATAGCCATCTTATTTAAGAGCAATCTCACAGTTTTACCATAAAGCCTAATCATATATAACTTCAAAAACATAGAATTCCTACCTACTACACTTCAACTTAACCAAAACAAGTTCATATCCATTATAGCTACCTATGTCCCACCCGGAAATAGCATCTCCATTATAGAGCACATCATCCAGTCTATATCAAGTTCCACAGCCTAAGAAAAAAGAGGTTATGCACTTACCATAACGGTCCATGTTTGTTGTCCATCTCGCCATTCATTCTTACTGGATGGGTTTGGAACCAATCCTTGGCTCCGATTTGGCCGAATACACTATTTCGAAGTCTCTAACTTGGCTCGTGGCAGGAGAGTATCCCATCATGCAGTGGTGTAATTCCCCAGATCTTGTTTGCTGCCAACTATAATCTGTGAAAACTACCAATGATACAACAAGGAAAAAACTACAAAGGAGCTCCTTAGTAAGGAAGGAAAGCCTCACCTCTAGGAGTCCTTGGCTGGGGGAAGGTGGGAGGGTCGTAAGAATGAATGGTGAGATGGACAACAAACATGGAACTTGATAAGCACATAACCTCTTTATGCTATATGTTGTCCTATCTCACCTTCATTCTTACTGGATGGGACAGCGTTCCTAGCACCTTTTCCCTGGGTGGCTCACGGAAGAACACCTTTGAGCACAGTGGAACCAAAGGAGGCCCTGTCCCTGGAAGCAAAATCCACTTTGTAATATGTAATAAATGTATGAGGAGTTGCCTCCATTGACAATCTGGGCAGGTAAGCAAAGAATGTTGGTAATGCCCTGGTCGAATGACCCTTAACTGTGAATGGTAAATTCTTGTCATTTGAGGAGTATATAAAGGTAACGCAATTTGAGAGCCAATTTGAAAGGCTAATTTTTAAAATTGGCATGCTCTTTTTTGCTTCAGAAAAGGAAATTAACAGTTAATCTGTTTTTCTGAAATCCTTAGTTCTATGCAGATAAAACCTAAGCTGTCTATGCACATCCAACTGGTGAAGTTTGTACTCTGCCTTGTTGGTATGATTGGGAAAAATCACTAGCAGCTCAACAGATCAAGATTGGTTTGGGAACAAACTTTTGGCACGAAGGATGGGTTAAGTAAGTAGGGATACTCTATCTCTATGGAAAATCAGGTATGGTGGCTTGATGGACAGAGCTTGCAATTCTGAGACTCTTCTTGCAGATGTAATGGCTACCAGGAGAATAGTTTTCCAAGAAAGAAATTTGAGATCACAAGATGACAAGGATTCGAAAGGAGGTAAAGTTAGGTGAGTCAGGACAAAATTCAAATCCTATGGAGGAAGAGGCTGTTTAATGGGAGACCTCAATAAACAAGTGCCTTTTAGAAATGCTTTACACAATTTGTGCCACATCAGGTTAGGAGCATATTCACCAATCTGGAAATTGGATATTGCAGCTAGTTGGACTCTAATTTTAGCTGCCACAGAGCCTTGCTGAAAAGGTTCCGCAAGAAATTCCAAAACTGAACTGATTGAGTTAGAGAAAGGGTCAATATTTTTCCCTTGTGCCCAGTAAGAGAACTTCTTCTATTTACTAGAATATAACTTTCTGGTCGAAGCCTTGTGAGAAGATACCAAAATGTGTTTTACTGCTGGTGTGAAGTCTTGAAGCCAGACTAAGTTTGTAAGTGGAGCAACCATGCTATCAAATTGAGGGTTTGGAGAGCAGGATGAAGAGTTCCGGAAATATGAGTCAGAAGGTCTGGAACTGGGTCCAGAACTCAGGGCTTCTCCTGTAGGTGAGGCCAGAGAAAAGAGAACCAAATCTAATGAGGCCAGTATGGGGCAATGAGAATCAGTCTTCTTCCCAAACATTTTGCGGGGAAGCATACAGAACTCCTGAGGGCCAATTGTGAATGAGTGAGTCTCTCAGTGTCTCCCCCAAAAGGAGAAATAGGGCAAAGTAGCTGATGCATTTGGCATTCATGGGAGTGGCAAAAAGATTGCAGCAAGGCTGGCCTCATTTTTGGAAGATCTCTTCCGCTATGTTTTGGTTTGGAGACCACTCATGAGGCATTAAAATCACCCTGCTGAGCTTGTCCGCTATCACGGTGGATTTCCCCTGGGATGTGCGTTGCTATAAAACGTTGGGAAGAAATTGCCCGTTGCCATACTCTCAGCGCCTCTCGGCAAAGGGGGTATGATCCGATTCCTCCTTGTTTGTTTATGTACCAGACTGCAGACATGTTTTGTCTGACTGGATTACATTCGTTCCTAGTGGAAGAGAGTCCTGGAATGCCTGCAACGCTAGGAGAAACTGCTCTTATCTCTAGGACACTGATGTGCAGATGGGCCTCATGTTCTTGCCATGTGCCTTGGACCGTCCTTCCTAGATAATGCCCCCCACCCTACTTGGGAAGCATTTGTGGTCACTGTAGCTACAGGTAGTTGTGGGACAAAGGGTCGTCCTATGGTCACTTGGTCGGACTGAAGCCACCATAGGAGATCTCTCTTGCATGAGTTTGTGATCCTGACTAGGTGAGACATGCGAAGTTCTTGCAATGACCATTGAGCAAATAGAAGGCACTGAAGAATTCTCATATACATTCTGGCTAGGGGAACTAAGGTGATAGTTGAAGCCATGGTCCCTAGGAGTTTCAAAATTGTCTTTGCCTTCACTTTGTTTCTGGGTAAAAGGCTATCTGTTGTCCTAGAACAGAAACCCTGTCCTGCGGAAGTCGGGCCACCTTGGAGACCTTGTTGAGATCTGCGCCTACGAATGTAATATGTTACAGGGCAACAAAGCAGATTTTTCTAAATTGACTAATTCCTAACTGGGAGCAAGTTTGAAGAGTGGTGTCCCTCTCGCCTGTTGAAGTAGATGCTTGGTGGTGGCAGTAAGGAGCCAATCGTCTGGATACCGAAACACTTGGAATCCCAGACATCTCAAGTGAGCCGTGACTACTGCCATGCATTTGGTGAACACTCTGGAGGCTGTAGTGAGACCAAAGGGCAGAGCTCGAAACTAGTAATGACGGGCTCCCAGCCAGAAGCGCAAGTGACTCCTTCATGCTCTGTCCATTTTTATACGGTAGTACGCATCTTGGAGGTCTACTGAGCACATTCAATTGCCTTTCCCTAAAAAGGGAAGTATCGACTGCAGTGTCACCATTCGGAATTTGGACTTCTTCACAGATTCGTTTAGCTTGCTGAGATCCAAAATGGGTCTCCAGTCCCCTGTTCTTTTTGGCACGAAAAAGAATCCTGAGTAAGGTCCGAATCCTATTTGGTCTGCGGGGACCTCTTGGACAACTCTTTTGTCTAGCAACTTTTGAATTTCTACAGTTGCTTGTTCCCTTTGACTGGGTGGAACATCTGGGATTGTTCTGATCTGTGGGGCAGGATGACAAAAGGGAAATAGAATAGCCTCTGGAGATTATACTTTGTACCCACTTGTCTCTTGTGATCTCTCTCCAGGCTTCTGGGTACAAAGAAACGTGCCCCCCAATGTCCTCCAGAGTACAGCAGACGGGCCTCCTTTCAGGAGCGCTGGTAGGGCTGGCCGTGAAAGGAATCGTGGTCACCCTGGTTTTGGGGACCCCCTCTTTGCCTCTAGGATGGCATCTACCATTATTGCCTCCTCTTCTGCCCTGGGGAAGGATTCACCTCGTGCGTCTTGAAAAACTCCCTGGGATCTTTTGAACCACATTTTCCCACTCTTCTGACCTTCAGGATAAGGTCTTGAAGGAATGGAAAAACGTAACCAAACGGCAGAGGAGAGTTTTCCTTTCCTGCTCACATCTGGTTAAGTGTGTCCTTGACTTTAGGTCCAAAAAGTGAGGAACCATCAAAAGGGGTGTTGGTAAAGGTAGACTTGATGTGCTCCGAAAAGTTGCACAAGAGCATCCAGGAGTGCCTCCTCAGGGAAACTCCAGAACCCGCTGCCCTGCTCGCTCCATCTGCAGCATAGGATATTAGCCTCATGGAGGAGTTAACAATAGAATTTAAGGTAGATAGCCGAGAAGTGACCTTTTCTGACACCCCCGCAGCCAATGAACCTTGGAGATCATCTCTTAACTCCTTCAGGAGATCTCTTTGTAGCCTCGTAAAGTGCAAAAGACAGTTCAGTGATCTAAGGGAAAACATCACTGACAAAAAAACATGCTCCCCATATCTGTCCATCATCCGGGAGTCTTTGTTTGGTGGATGGACAAAATAGGACATTTCAGAGAGCTCCTTCTTGGTGGCTGCTGCCACCACCATAGCATATACAGGAACACCTTTTGTCAGAAATTATTTTTCCGCAGGTGCTAACAAGAGCTTATTTGGCCTCAGAGGGACTGGTTCCATAGTGTCTGGTGACTCCCATGCCTTTCAACTAACCAAGTCCAGCAGCTCATCGAAAGATGGAGACACCCAGGAGGCTGAAGGTTGAGATCCAAAAGCCTTCAAGTGCACAGACTCCTCATAAGAAGGGTTAATGGATTTCCAGATGCCTCCCTGTCTCAGGATCTGTAGGACATCAGCGAAGGAAATATCTTCAGAGGACGACCGTGGGGACTCTTCTGACTCCTCAAGGTCAGTGTCAGAGGTGATGGACTCATCAAGGGAGTCAATATGCTTCCTCTTGCATGTTCTCTTTTGAGGGGCTTCCTCAGAAGGGTATTCTGGGGAGGTCTCAGAAGAGTGGGGCTCGTCCAATGGAGCTCCCTTGGGCTCTGGATCTTTGCTGTCCTGTGGATGGGGTGGTGCCGAGACAGACGGCGGATGCTTTGGGGGGAAGAATACCAATATCCTTGTGTAGAGCTGTAGGAGGAGACAGCACACTCCTCATCAGCTTGAAGGCAGATACCCCCAGCTCTGAGGACACCTCTGGTTCCAAGGAAACAGAGGGAATCATTGGCTCCAAGGAGAGCAGCTCCGAGGCGAATGAAGGAGCAGAGCTGAGCAGAAGATCCAAGAGGTAAACTCGGAACCGAAGAAACTCTGGTCCGAACACCCCCCCCCCCAAGAGCCAACTGGAGAGCTTCAGCCCCTAGACACTCCAGATGGCACAGAGAGGGTCAGAGTAGGGATCAGTTCTGAAATCTCTGTAAAGGGTCTCAGAGCCGAAGAATCTACAGCAAGCGGTACCTGGCATTCTCGCTATGAAGATCCAGCTTGGCTCGGAGGAGGAATCATAGTGGATGTAATAGTCATAGTCTTTGCTGGCTCTGGAACAGACTGGGTCGGAGCAGAAAACAATTTAGCCAGCACCGGCCACTTCAAAAGTCTGCGCACCACCCTGTTCACATCATCGTCCGATAAGCTCCTAGAGGAGCTGGAGGAGAGGAGGTTGGTGAGCGAGATCTCTCCAAAATGGGAGATCTCAAGGCAGGGGAGACCAGTAACAAGTCAGTGGACCGGACCTGAAGAACAGTCTCTTTCGGCTCTGAACGCCTTGGAGCTGAAGGACTAGATTTGTCCAAGTCTATGACCTCCATTGGTTCAGAGGGCTGTGGAGCAGAGAAAATCGATCCAGAAGAGGTTTTAGACAATTTTAGCGGCAGCTCTGACTGAGCCGAAGAAGTTGGGAGATGGCCATTTTGAAGCCTTGTCACTCTCTGATGAAGGGGATCTACTGGAAGAGAAGGTGCTATTGTAGAGCCTCCTCAAAGGAAGGTTTCAGGAGCCCTTTGAGTATAAGCTTATTCGCTCTCTCCTGCAGAACAAGCTAAAGGAGTGACAAAAGGTACAAATTTCCTGGAGATGAATGGCCCCCAAACAACGGACACAAATATCATGCCCATCAGTGATGAACATCTTCTGACAGCATTTTTGACACTTTTTTAACCCTGAAGGCTTGAGTTCCTTTTCTCTAGTTTCCTTAGACATTTTAGGAAACCACACTAGAAAATTACAGGTAAAGCTTAACGCACACCTTTATAAAAAGCTAACATACACAAAAAAATTTTGTCAAACAGTATTACCACACTATAAAACACTATAAAAACATGTCTACAAGATAGGAACAAGGAGAACAACTATGTCCTCTAACTTACAGACCTAGTAGAGTTGCGAGCAACAGGAAAATTAGCTCGCGAACTGAAACAAGCTAATATAAGTATAAAAGCTAACTTCTACCTTAGCACTAAACTACACCACTACCAAAAACGGGAATAAAACAAAAAGGCCTTGCGACTAACGACGGCCACCAAAAGCACACACAGGAAGATAAATAGTACTCGAAAACAGAGCACACAGTTAAACTACAGAGAAAACTACTAACTACTAAGCAATTATTAAAGCTAAAAATAGCTTAATAAAGGGAAAAAAGAAGCTTTTTTAAAGGACTTGACCACAGCCAAGAAGAGAAGCAACTGAACTCGCAAAGCAACAAACAAGATCTGGGGAATTACCCCACTGCATGATGGGATATATTCTTGCCACGAGCCAAGTTAGAGACTTCGCGCTAGTATATTCAACCAAGTTGGAGCAGAGGATCGGCTCTGAACCCATCCAGTAGAAATGAAGGCGAGACAGGACAACATGACTTCAATCATTAAAGGTTACTTTTAATATAGACTGGACAACTTGTAATTCACATAACCCTAAGAATCGCATCAACCTCTATGGCTTCACACAACTCATTCAAGCTCCTACACGGACAGATAAAAACTCCAACCATCAATCTATACTAGACTGGACACTAACCAACAAACCTCAGAATTATAAGATTAGTGTCCGCTTACCAGACAGCCTTCGTGACCATATGCCAACTTATCTTTGAGGAAAAACATCAGTACTGTCAAGCTCACCACCTTCTGCCAAATCAGCAGTAAAAAAAAAAAAAAAAAAAAAAAAACTAACCCCCGAGACCTAATCAATACCCTAAAAAAATTTAACTGGTTTCTACTAAAAAAAAAAAAAAAACTGCCCCTTGATATTGCAGTAGATTATTTCAACAGTATCTTCCTTGAAATTCTAAGCAAACTGGCCCCCCAGGTCAATTTGTATTAATGTCACATACACACCATGGCTAACTAACAACACCAGAATGCTCCATAGGAAGAGAGACAAAGTTTGGCAAACATGGCTCACCTGCAAAACCCAAATCAACCGGATCACATTCCAGCACATTAGAAACAAAGGTAAAGACCAAATCAACCTAGATAAAAAGAACTTCTACTATAACCTGCAACATAAACACCAGCATAACCCCCCAAAATTTTGGAATACCATAAAATGCCATTCTCCACCCAGGACATTCAGCTACCCCTTCTCCCAACTCATTACACTCTCCTAACACTGTTGCAGAAGAATTCAATAAATACTTCACTGAAAGTGTACTATCCCTAATTACAAGTAATTCCAAAGAACAATCACTAGCCTCCAAACCTCTCAGTATTAACTAGAACTCCTCCTTTCAGCCTGTTCCCACAGCTACTATTAAGAAACTACTCAAAAAAACTCAAACCCTCTTCAACAGCAACTGACCAGCCAAATATTTAAAACTAGCAGATGAAGCCATATCTTACCAAGTGTCGATCCTTATTAACAGGTCCATAGTAGAACATGTCCCAGCAATATGGAAAAATCGCACAGATTATCCCCTTATACAAAGGCTGAAATTCTGCAGAGCTGACCAACTACAGACCGATAGCCATTCTCTCTCCACTACCTAAACTCATCGAAAGATCTAACCACTCCAAAATGATTCATTACCTTACCTTCAACAACATGCTAGCAACATGTCAACATGGTTTCAGGCCCCATCATACTACGACAACTGCACTCCTCAGTTTCACCAATACCATCAACTAACATAGAAACAATGGTAAAATACTCTCTGCAGTTTTTGTAGACATGTCCAAGGCCTTTGATACAGTCTCACACCCCAAACTATTAAATACACTCTCCAAACTGAACCTCAGCCCCTCTGCACTTCAGTGGTTCCGAGGCTATCTACAGGACCACCAACAATCTGAAAAATGGCTTAATGTCCTATTCCCCCTCTTCCCGTCACACTAGGAGTACATTAAGGCTCAATTCTTGTGCCTCTATTCTTCACTATGTTTACAAACAACCTCCATAGTGCTACTCCACTGGCTTCAACTATCCAATATGCACATGACACAACACTTATATGCACCACTAATGACCTGCAACACCTCCATGATATAACCCATAAATCATTCTCAGATACAGAGGTACGGGTCTCTAACCATCAGCTCATACTCAACCCCAATAAAACAAAACTCATGATCTTCCAACCCACAAGATTCCCCCCAGCATGTTCTACATGACAGGAATAATACTAAAATTAATGCTGATTCACAGGAATAATACTAAAATTAATGCTGATTCACAAACAAAACTACGAGGAGTAATAACAGATAACCTAAGATTTGACCTACATATAGCAGAAACAATTAAGTTCACAAAAAATGGGTACTATTTTACAGAAATAAAAAGTATTTAACTAGCACCTCTACGGTTGCTATTGCTAAAACCTATCTTCTATCAACACTTCTGTATGCTTCCCCAATTCTCACCAACCTTAAAAAGACAGATTTAATAACACTTGAAACATGCTACAATAAAATAGCTAAATTTGCAACTGAATGGCCACAATTACACCACTGTCACTCTTAAAAAAAAACTCTCCTGGTTAGAACTCCCACAACTTCTATCCTATAACCAATTAATGTTAGCACATAAACTAGTACATCAACCTGAAAAAATTCCTGCCCTTCTAAATATTCTACAGCCCCATACCACAAGTCTAAGTCTAAATATATCCAATAAATCTCTACAAGTGTCCAAATCCACTAATACGGCAGTGGACTCCCTATTTTCTCATCATACAAGAACAAGGTGGAATTTGATACCTCACAGAATCAGAACTAATACAAATACCAAACAATTCAAAGATTCTTAAAAATGATCTTAATGACACCTGGCTTTGTTCCTGTACTACTCCAGGCTAACTAGTTTTAATAGCTTCTGATCACACTTTTTCTTCTTCCCTGACCACATCGTAATCTATGCTCTCTCTCTCTCTCATGTCTAGATAATCTCTAACCTCATCTTTTTCTATCCAATTTCCCCCCTACAAACCGTTCCTCTTACACTGAGAAACTACAATATCTACACTACAATAAGGAATTATATCACATGATTGTACAACACAAATGTCAACTATAACAGCACAGAATGTAACTTCTGGTGTACTCCAAGTCTTGTATATTTTTTGTATAATTTCTTAAATAAGTTTTGTATATATCTATATGTGGAGCTTTTCTCCCCAGGCCTCCGCTGAAAATGGGTTGGACTTTCCAGGTAAACAATTGTAAAATAAAAATACAATAAATAAATAAAATAAAATGGCTAAATATGAAGCTAAAATTGTTTTTGATACCAACAACAAACAATCTTCTAACTATGTTAATAATTTAAGTATGAACAATTAACACGTGATCAGGTCATTGACCCACACAGAATTTATATCAGGTCCAAAAAAAAGGCTAATGACAATATTAATTACTTTTTTTCACTATCAGTAGTGAACAGCAGCAATGCGGAAAATAGAAGTTATGTACTTACCATAACGTTCCATGCGAGTTGTTTATCTCGCCTTTATTCTCACTGATGGGTTCGGAACTGATCCTCAGCTCCGACACGGCCGATAGCAAGCTCAAGGTTTGCCAGTAGCTCGAGACTAAGCCCCTTATCCCACAATGCACTGCTGGAACTACCTCAGATCTTGTTTGCTGTGAATAACAGTAAATACATATATATATATATACATATATATATATATATATATATATATATATACACACACACACACACACACATATATGCAACATATACGCAACATATACATACCATCTTATATATATACATATATATACATATATATATATATATATATATATATATAAATATATATATATGTATATATATATATACACATATATATATATATATATATATATATATATATATATATATATGTATATATATATATATATATATATATATATACACACATATATGCGAAGAACACTTCCCAAAGGGGAAGAAGAAATATTGAATAACCAGGATGGTACTACACTCTAAGTCAACAGTCAGCCAGGAGGGGGAAGGATGGAGGGACATGAGAATAAAGGCGAGATAAACAACTCACGTGGAACGTTATAGTAAGTACATAACTTCTTTATGTGAAGTTGTTAAATCTCGCCGTTTATTCTCACTGATGGGTAGCGTCCCTAGCACCCTCAACCTTGGGTGGCTCATGGAGTATGTTCTTCAGTACCATAGAACCAAAGGAAGACCTGTCCCTAGAAGTCCTATCTACTTTGTAATGTGTGATAAAGGTATGAGGCTTAGACCAAGTGGCTGCAGCGCAAATATTGTCAAGGGGCAATTTAGCTTGAAAAGCAGAAGAGGTAGAGACAGCTCTGGTAGAATGAGCTTTTGGTTTGTGCGTTAAAGGCATGCTCGCATTCTCATAAACAAAGGATATACAATCGGATAACCATTTAGATAAAGTTGTTTTAGCCACTGGATTGCATTTTCTTGCTTCTGAGAAGGATACAAAAAGTTGGTCTGATTTCCTAATATCCTTAGTTCTGTCAAGATAAAATCTGAGCCGTCTGTGAACATCAAGTTTGTGCAGCATATATTCCAATTTGCTAGAGTGATGGGGGAAAAAGACTGGCAGTTCAATGACCTGATTGATATTGGACTCAGAACAGACTTTAGGTAAAAATGAGGGGTTTGTTCTGAGAGATACTCTATTAGCATGGAAGATCATGTAGGGTGATCTGATAGATAATGCTTGAAGTTCTGACACTCTGCGGGCAGACGTAATGGCCACAAGAAATATTGTTTTCCAAGATAAAAATTTTAAATCACAAGAAGATGCTGGTTCAAAAGGGGGAACAATAATTTGAGACAGCATAAGTTTTAAATTCCAGGGAGAAAAGGGAATTTTGATCGGAGGCCTCATATGAAGAACGCCTTTAAGGAAGGTTTTAGATAATTTATGGCTCATAATATTTGAGCCACCAAGACCAAGGTGAAAATTTGAGATAGCAGCTAACTGAACTCGAACTGTAGCAGCTGCTGCCCCTTCCTTAAAAATGTTTGTTAGAAATTCTAAAATCGAAGATAGTGGAGCCCGGAAAGGGTCAATGTTCTGCACGTTGGCCCAAATTTAGAACCTTTTCCATTTACTGCCATATAATTTCCTGGTAGATGGCTTGTGAGAAGACAATAGAATCTGTCTTGTATCTTCTGAAATTGAATGAAGCCGGGCAATTAGGGGAAGTGGATTAGCCAAGCAGTCAGTTTCTGGGACTGCAGAGAAGGATGAAGATCCCCTGACTGGTGAGTCAGAAGGTCCGGAACTGGGTCCAGGATCCATGGATCTTCCAAGAGATGATGGTGGAGAAACGGAAACCAAATCTGTCGAGGCCAGTAGGGGGCTATGAGTATAACAGTCCTTCCCAGCGATTTTGCTTTCTGTAAAAATCTAGGTATCAATGGGAAGGGTGGAAATGCATAAAGGAGACCCGGGGGCCAATTGTGTAAAAGTGCGTCTCTCGGGGGATGACCGGGAGGTGGTATTAGGGCAAAGTAGCTTCTGCATTTTGAATTGGATGCGGCTGGCAAAAAGGTCGCAGCAAGGCTGGCCCCATTTGCGGAAAATCGACTTGGCAACCTGTTTGAGAGACCACTCGTGAGTGAGCAATATTGCCCTGCTTAGATTGTCCACTTTCACGTTGGATTTCCCCGGGATGTGCGCTGCTAACAGAAAATGCTGGAATGACACAACCCACTGCCAGACCCTGAGGGCTTCTCGACAAAGGGGGTAAGACTTGGTTCCGCCCTGCTTGTTCACATACCAGACTACTGACATGTTGTTGGTCTGAATTACAATGTTGGAGATCTGAAATCACTTAGAACATTGAT